>NW_019640832.1:185900-235542 GCF_000599845.2 Trichogramma pretiosum | reverse complement strand
CTCTTTCGACTGATCCGCAGGTTCAGGTTTGTCACCTGACTTCTCTGGGTTGTTTACGGCGTCGACCGAGTTCACCTTTGACTGTTGTTCGTCATGCTTGGTCTCTGTCAAGTCGGCGTTGTCATTCTGACGCTGATCGGAGTTTGTCGAAGCGATGGATGCAGCTATAACTCGTCTGGTCTCTTCGGAGATTTCCGACACCTGATGTCTTGCCCCAGACTCGGTGCAGACGAACACCGTCTCTCCGTCGATTTCTAGAGAAATTGATTCCTCGCCGATGTTGAAGTTTTCGAGCTGAGTCAGGATGAAGACTTGAAGTGTCCTCTCATCTATAATGGTAACGGCCAAATAATTAGTTTTAATTCATTGCTCTATCCAGCTGTCATCTATCATGTACGCATTCTAACTAAACTCATGTATTTCACAATATATATAGTTAAAAAAAACACTTGCATGTCTCGGAACACACGATAACATGCAATTCATATACACTCATAAAATACATATCCGTTTCGCGTATTAATTTTGTGTTGTATCACATCGTCTAGCGTTCACATAATTCGTTTGCTTGTACACGTGTTTCGGAACGCACGATTGTACACGCGCAGCAAACGAAGCTACTCACACCGTCCTGCACACATACACACGTAACGTGTCGTGACAGTTCTCGTGATACGTACGAGAGTACGCACCACGCGAGCGCGTATATGACGTGAATGCGTATACACGCTCCACGCACAGCAAATCGCACTCGCAGCAGTATACACGGGACACACGTGAATATACGTCGACGCGAGTTGCGGCCCAGTGCCTATACACACACGCACACACACAATTTCAATTCTGGCAGTGGGCTCGACTACGAGTCGCGACGCACCTCGATCGGCGCCGCCTATCGGTCAATCGTCCAACTATACAACGACCGGCACTCGTGCTCGCGCGCGCGTGTGACTTTCCAAGAATTTTGAACGTTCGAGCGATCTTCAAAACAAACGAACGCGCGATCGTGCATCGACTCGTTTTGTCGTCTGTGCGAATGTATGCGAAAATGGCCGATATCGATGTTCGCCTTTTCTTTACGCACTACCGTTTTTCATGCACTCTAAGAAATTTTAACAAGACTTACCTCTTGTGGTTGAGAAAACCTTTCTCAACTTGGAGCCTTCCATTTTTCCAACTGTAAAAGAAAAACGATCAATTCTAGCTTCGTTTCACTGTTGCCGCTGCAACGAACACAATTGCCACACAACAGATTTTTTAACTTTCACTAAACCGCCCTTCCAGCAAGCAAAAAAACACAAAATAAAGGTTTCAATCCCGTAGTCGCGCAGTGGAAGCGTGCTGGGCCCATAACCTGAAGGTGTTTTGTTGCCTGTGAAGGGGTAGGTAGATGGAAATAATTACTCACTTCACTTTCTGTATGTTAATAATCACTTTTATTTATTAATCAAGGTTGAATAGTTTGCTATTATTTCTAACTGTGATCTGACTTTACTTTTACTGAATCAAGAATAGTTTTTAAGTGTAATCAAAAGTAATTTAAGGCGTCGAGCGCTGGCAAGAATTAGGGGATTATCGATCTGTTGACTGTGCACAAGGCAACGAGAGAACAGAGAGTGGCGATCATCGCTCGTGTCGCAACGTGTCGGCCGGCGTCGCGCTGGACCGCACATCGACGAGACACGGAGTAGGGGAAGGGGCAACTGAAAGAGTGATGCCGCGCTATACCCAACATAATTTATTATAAAAATAAATTGAGGGAAAACAACATGAAAAAAACGCGCCGATACATCTACCTCTTGGAAATTGACAACACAGGTTAAACTCAACGCTACAATTTTATGGCGAAAAAATAGCGTAGAATAAAACTTGAATTCATATTATTCATAGGTGGAAACGATATATAACCTCTATCATCCTAAATTGCACTGATATGAATACAATTATTACACGTTTATTTGAACGTTATTCTTTTATGACGATAATAACATCTTATATAATAGTAGCATCTTTAACATCATTAACACAGGTTTAAGTCCACATACATGTTTTGTAATTAAACTCGATTTAATACTATTCATAATATTTCAAAGGTTCTTATTAAACTTTGAGTACATAAACAATTTGAGGAGCAAAATAGAGAAACGAGAGGAAAATCAAAAGAGGCACGGGAGGAGTACCACAATAAGAACAATTATAAGGTTCAAAAAATACGTAAAAAACACTTAAAAGGTCAAAAAACCCGGGAAAATGCCATTTTTTCAGAAATGAGGAGTATTGAAGAGTAAATGAGGTACAATGATAGTTGAAAATTGAAAAAAACTTTCTTCCTTACAGAAATATACATAAAGGCAGATAAAACAACACGAGGAACATTAATTAAGCCATTAACGCGCAAAAGTGCAGTTTTGTGCATGAATTTTCCATTGTAAAAAAATTATCCATAAAGTTGAAATATTTTCTTGAAAATCCATACCCAGGGGTTTTTGGGTATGCTATTTCAGGATCCGGTATTATTTTTGCGATAAATAAAAATTTATTTTGCAATCAAACATAAAAAACGTGATTTTTTGACTTAAAAATTCTTTTTCAAGTCGATTTTCTACCTTGGCCTGCCTTCGGAAGGTTCCCATAGCACGAGCAATAGTGCATTTTTTCTCTGAACCTTTTAAAAACGCGCTGCCGTTATTTCTATCTAGCCCTTACATTTTTAAAATGGCAAATTTATACCGAGAAGCAATATAAAAATTCCCTCATTTTTTACTTGGAAACTATTTCACATGCGCTAAATATCACCAAAAAGTACTATTTGGAGTGTAAGAATTCATTCAAAAAAGTTTAGAGAATACGTGTGATTTTTTTCAGAATTTTTCAGACCACTTTGAAAATTTTGCAAAATATGACCATTTCCCAGCCTGTCGAATAAATTCAGAATGTTCCAAAAAAATTCTAAGAAAATTCACATGTTTTCTTTGAACAAATTTGAACACTTTTTATTCTGTGACTGTTTTTTTTTATAAAATCAATCATTTCCGAATAAAAAATGAGGAAATTTTTATATCGTGCTCGGTATAAATTCGCCAGTTTAGAAATGTAGGGACTAAATAAAAATCGCAGCAGTGCATTTTTTGAATGTTTAGAGAAAAAGAACACGATTGCTGGTGTTATGGGAGCCCTTCGAAGGCAGGGCTAGAAAGAAAATCGACTTTGAAAAAAAGTTTTAAGTCAAAAAATCACGTTTTTCATTTTTAATTGCAAAATAAACGATGATAATTTTTATTTATCGCAAAAATAACACCGCATCCTGAAAGAGCATACCCACAAACCCTTGGGTATGGATTTCCAAGAAAATTTTTTAACTTTATGAATAATTTTTTTACAATGGAAAATTCATGCACAAAACTGCACTTTTGCTCATTAATGGGTTAATGTAGATTCGCTCCCCACTGTTACCAATTTTGACCATAATAAAACGGCATCAAAGCCATCTACTTATTCGAAAAATTTAAATAACACGTTATTTACAAAAATAACTGAGGTTAATAAAATGATAAAACATATGAGTAATAAAACCTCGTTGGGTTGGAATGGATGCCTGAATATTATAATCAAAAAGCTACGTTACCAAATACTTGATAATCTTTAACAATTGTATCAATAATATCTACTTCCTGATATATAGTGCAAACTCAAAGTAATAATACTGGGTAAAAAACTAGGATAACCACTTAAAAAGGGCCAAATTAGACAAATACAATCTTATTAATTGTCGTAAGCAAGGTATTAAAGAAAATAATTGAAGTTCACTCAACACTTTTCTACACAGGTAATGATATAATTCTTGAATTCCAATATGGGTTAAAGACAAAACACTCTACGATAAACGCTTTTCATAAATTAAGCCTAGATATCACGCGAAACTATAATAACGAGATGATAGGAGCAATATTAGTGTATTTGCAAGAAGCGTTTAATTTGGCTTGAAATAATGAATTGATTCATAAACTGTCAGAACATAATAAAAAAACGGTCTTACGCAAAACGCGGTCTCACGCCGTCTCACGCAGTCTCACGGCCAACTTCATATCAATTTGATTGATCAATAAGGCTAAATGTATCTACGATAGACGCTGCACATCGATTAATTATGTATGTGTTTTGAACAATGTACATGTTCATCAAGATACTCACAATCATCATGGGTAACCCGGTCAGAGCATCAGGACGAACTCAAAACTTGAAGATGACTTACTCCACGAAATTACGGGTTTCACGTAAAAATATTACCCTAGAATGGTAGTTCGGATCATTAGGTAATTGTTATCCGGAATCGACAACGACTTTCTCCAGGAAGTCGCGATGTTACAGCGACTAGATCGGAATACGGACTCGACGATGACTTTCTTTGGAAAGGCGTAATGTTTTTGCTTAAATATCGTCCTGGGTAGCCTGCTCACGATATTACTGTACGGAAATCACCCCAGGCGGCTCGTTTGACGCACTAGGTCTAGTAAGTGTTTATCCAAATTTTTTCTAAGGATTTTACATTTTTTAAGTACAATGATTTAACCTACTTTTCATGAAAAAAAAAGTTTTTGCAAGGACTCTAACTTATGAACTTGAGATCATGAGTAACGGACATATTTACAGGTCCACGACGACATTTTTATTCATGTAAAACAGAAACTATTTCAGAGCAGCTTAAGTGTCTGCTTTGCTTGGACTCTCTCTCTCTCTCTCTCTCTCTCTCTCTCTCTCTCTCTCTCTCTCTCTCTCTCTCTCTTTCTCTCGCTCTGTTAGTACGAGCAGACGTGTTTTGTGAAGCTCCGTTTTAAGTGCTGTTTTAATACATTTCTTTCACTCGTTCGAGTGATTTTGATATTTCAGACAGACGAAGCACCCAGTGGCTCTAGTATCACGTGAGAATTTCAGCTTAGCCTCACCCTCTGAGCCAGGATTCACCTCGTTTGGCATTTAAAATTCAGTGAGGTAAGAACAACCAGGAACATCATAAAAAAATTTTGTCTCTGTTGGCTATCGCTTCTCCACTTGCTTCTCTTGGCTAATCTTCGCCGTAATGGGCTTTTGTTTTCTGCGCCGACCATAAGAACAACATTGTTCTCCATATACCGTGACGCATTATGAGGTGGTAAGGCCTTCTCCCGTATCCCTCGTGTCTGCTCATTCTCATCGTACTTCCTTCAATCATCACTATTGACTCCTGTCGACCGTGGTTCTTATCATCATAATTATCATTATCGACATCGTCATTGTCAGTCGCCAGAGTTTCGCGCCCCTCTGGCTCGATTTTCTGTTTCTTCTGCTTGCCGTTTGTGTGACGGCTGATCATCTGTCTGGCTCGTATACTTTTTCTGCACCCTGAAAATGAACAAGACTGATTCTGTCCAGCATGGCCATGTATCGGCTAACTGATTACTGCAATTCGAACAGCAAATTATCGAACGATTCGACCGATGCTCCAAGGAGTTGTCTCTTCGCCTGTTGCTGCTTGAAGACATCCAGGCAAAGCATACTGATGATCTAAGTCAGCAGTCAGCGGTGACGAAGGAGCTTCGGACAACTTGTTGTGCCAAGTTTGCCGCCATACGGAGGGAGCTTAGAAGCGAGATTGAAGCGATGCAAGATCGCATTTCAACTCCATCCGACCCTGTTTCTTTACCAATTACTGTTCTTGAGAGTATTGAAAATACGTATGAGGTCAGGTTAGGCGGTGTTCCTTGCGAGGTCGATGCTACGACAACTGCGACAGCCATAAAAATTCTAAAAGCAATGGGATTGGCTCGTTTTGGATCTCATATTGTCCGAGTGAGAAAGGGACCAACCGACATACTTGCACCTCTGTACGACCGGTGACACGACAAATAGTAGCTCAATTCACCAGCACTCTAATTCGAGACCATATCACTAGCACTTCGTCGAGGATGCGCGACATTTCATCGACGAAACTATTTGATGTCGGAGCATGAAGGGTACATTCATGCTTCTTCTGTGTTTCCTCGTCATGTTCATCGCCTTTGGCATCGAACAACCGAGACTGCGCGCGGACTGCACTGCCCTCGCCTATTCATACGTGGACTCAGCATATTCGTCAGGTCTGGACCGGGACGACCAGCGATTCACGTGTGCTCAGAGGGGGAACTTGCACTGCTGGAACGGCAGGTTCAACACAACTTTGACAAACCTGAAAACATTCATCACAGTGTGCCACTTCAAAAGGGTGAGCTTCCGACTTTTGAATTTAGTCATCTTCGCCAAATTTCCTAAATTCCTAAAATGTGCTCTGTTTCCTCTTACTCTATTTTCTTCTTTCACATATGAACCTTTCTCTTGTGCTGCAACCTCCATTTTCTTTTCCTCAATTCTTTTCTTCGATAGCTTCGCGGATTTTATCATTATAGTCTTTCCACCAGTCTCACCACCAAATAATTTACAATTCGTTGTATGCATCTCACTGTAATCTTAACTAAACGTCCGTTCAATAATTTTCGTCAACACCGACATTTTCACCTATGCACCACTTCCCTAATTCCTCTTTATTTTCTTTTCTTATTCTTTTTCCTCACATAGTGCGATGTGATGAGTTGCCGCAGCGGTGCGAAATAAGGGCCTCATACCAAATTTTCTGCACTAATCTTCAAATCCGAGAGATGTTATACAGTGGCGCACTTGCTGTTTCATGTCTATAATTGTCGAAATCTAGACTGTTTTGTACACACATTTTTCCTCTGTTAACTCAATATTTAAATTTTCGACGATAATATGTTAGAATCATGGTTATCATTCATATGTGATATTTCCCGTCAACTCTCCCAGTGCTGCGTCGCTCAGCATTATTTAGCCAAATCGAAAAATTTGTGACTTGCTATAAAAGTACCTGAATGCACCTTGGGAAAAAAACCAATGCATTATTTCAATAGGAAATTACCTCAGCTTTATGATGGTCACGATAAATTTTCAAAAATTTTACGTTTCACTAGGGAAAATCACCGGAAAAACTTCAAAGTAGATTATCTCTAAAACTTCATTTGCTATCGAAATTTAATTTTTTTCAAAGAGGGATTTTTTGATTTTATTGAGAAATAGAGAGAGAAAAAAGAGAAAAAACGCGACTTTTTCGTGATTTCTGCGTGTTCGGGCAGTGCAGCAGCACAAAAACCACGTTTTTCTTTCTCTCTCTCTCTCTCTCTCTCTGTATCTCACTAAAATAGAAAAAAACACTGTCTGAAAAATATGTATTGCAAGGTAGCTAAGGGTCTGAATGGCTGTCGACAAGGAAGAAAAAGCGAGACTCCGACGCGCGCTCGATAAGGCGTTAACTAAGCGCGTACATCGAGCACTCGTCGGAGAAGAGGTGCGGTGATCGTAGCTGATTTCGTCGCTAAAGTCACAAGAGTAAAGAGCTCAACCCCCCACGGAGCGTTCCCGCAGCTTCTCTCTTCTTCTCACACATGTGAGCGCATACAGCGCTCTCGAGCCGCCGCAACATCGAGCGTACGAGTGGGGCAAAGCGCGCACCTATAAAAGCCACGCGCCGGTCTCACTCGGCCTACTATTTTCAAATCAATAATGTTCTAATAATCTAAAAGTGAACTTCTAGAATAGCCGCGGGCTCATAAGTTAGCCCCCGGGCATAAGGTAATTTTAAGGTTAACTAAAATGGAACTTGCTCTGACATAACAGACAAGCAACGAAATACAAACCCATGCTATGCGCAGCAATGCAAATACTGGGCAGTATCCAATTGATGGGCTACTCTCATTAATTGGTCTAGTATGCTATACTGTTGTGATGCAAACGAGCATGATGCCTTACGTTTACGTAATTGGTTACGTAATTCTTCTAGGTGCATTTAGGTACTTTTACAGCGAGTTACAAATTTAGCAATGTGACGAAATAATGCCGTATGGTGCGGCACTGAGAGAGTAGATGTGGAATCCCACATATAAACAACCATAGATTCAGATTTCCCAAAGTTGAACCCTCTAAACGCTGAAAAACTGTTTTTTTAATATTGTGAACAATTTGGCACTGTCGCTTGAAAAAGGTCACAGTGCATATTGATGTAAAATTTCCTCCAAAATAAATTATGAATAGTAAAAAGATAGAGAGTTGCCTAGCCTCAGTAAATGCTAAGGGAGCTCGCACTGAGGCCCAGACGTCTCAATCAAAATTGAAAATATAATAAAATGCAAAAAATGAAAAATAGCTCACCTCTTTTGGAAGCTCGGAAACTATCTTGTGGCAAAATTTTTTCCACTAACGCTTTCAATTTAGATTTTGGTAGTATATTTTCATTAGCATTAACTTGCTCAACGGCATTTAAAAATGCATTTTCCTGATCAATATTTTTATCATGAAAAAGACCACCTGAAGCATAAGTAAAAGTAAATTTATAAGCTTATTCAATTAAACAAAAATAAGTAAAAACGGATTTAAAAAAATCCAAAACATGAATCAATAGTCAAAACAAAATACCTGTTCAGGAATTGTTTAAATAATAAATAATAATTTGCATGGGTGCATGATCGGGTCTCAAAGGAAAACACTGCATAAGTGACATTGATTTCTATTTTCACAATTTTCTTTATTCATCACTCAAATCAATCTTAAATAGTTAAAAATTAAGTCAATTAAAACGTTGATAACAATTATAAAATAATTGAGTGCACTGATATGATTATTGATTTTAAACTATGAGTCTATGTCAAAGTCTGTACAATGATTAGAGTTTTCGACGCGAAGCTTGATTGTATTAATTCACACTTGCTGTTACTGAGTCTTTACATTGAATTAGAGTAGTCAACGTGAAGCTTGATTTTATTAATCTACACTTATTTCCTGTGAGTTGTAGCACTTAAAACGTGCAACGCTTCTCTTGAGTTCACAGCGAGTTGAACTTGATTTGTGAGACAGCCGAGTACAATGAACGAGGTTTTATTAATCCCTTCGTTTGCATGTGTGAGCAGCCGGAACTGAGTTAACCGACATCACGTGAGATTGCACATGGCAAAGTGTAACCTCACTTTCTCTCGTCGTGTGCTCATGCACCTGAGATGCGTCAAATAATTCCGAAAGTTGAGGTGATGACAAAAAGATTCCACCAGGCCTGCAGTAGACATTATTGGTCTTCAATTGCAGCCTGCATGGTGTTCTTACCTGCTCGCAATAGATGAGCTGACTCCGATTCGATGACCGATGAGAAGCGCTTGTTGAGACGTCGATGAGGATGCTTGCCAACACGTCCTCGTTGACAGGCTTGCGCTGATTGAGACGATCTGAAGCGGTCAAGTTGATGAAATTGTCCAAGATGATGATGTTCTACATAGCTTTTGTTGAGGTGACGTCGGGGATTTATTGCAGTAGTAACAGATAGATGTACGAGACACGTGAGGTGCAAACTTGCCGAGTGCAAAATGAGAAGAACGATGAGATCGCGAACAATGCGCAGATAGAAGAGATGCCGTCAGCACGTGCCGAGGCGCAACGCCATCTCTTGCTTCGGAGTGGGAGTCACGAGCAGACTTGCACACACGTGAACGTGTGTGTGTCAAAACTTTGCACTTGTGCCTGTTCGAATATTTCTCGAACAATACAAAACTAAAAACTAAAAAAACAAAAAACTAAACTAGAAAAACAAAAAACCCAACTAGAAACTAAAAAAATTAAGAAACAAAAAAAAACTCAGAAAATCCCAACACAAGCATCGATGTTTAACATCTAGTGCAATTATGTTAGAGAAACTATTCTGATTTTAAGAGTCAGCACTCATTCATTATGCACCAGATGTAAAACATCAATGCTTGTGTTGGGATTTTTTGAGTTTTTTTTTGTTTCTTGATTTTTTAGTTTCTAATTTGGTTTTTTGTTTTGACTGTTAATTCATGTTTTTTGGATTTTTTTTTAGTTTTTTCAATTATTGAATTTTCTTCAATTAATTGACAAAGATGTTTCACATCTTGCAGCTGTTCATAAACAGCTGACTTTTTGTTAATTTTTCTTGTTAATTTTTTTAATTTTCAATTTGTTTTATAATACAGCAGGCCCTCCGTATTTTCGGTAGTTAGGTTCCTAAAAAAACCGCGAATACGGAATCCGCGAATAATTGAAAAATAATAATAATACATGTAATAATTATAATGTCGAATAACAAAAATATTGAATAATTGAAAGTATTTATTTTATTGGCATTTCTCAAAATATTCCGTAATGTCTGTGTGCAACTCTTTATAAGGATTTAATGCCATCGTTTAAAAAATGTAAACAAAAAATACAAAAGTTAACCAAAAAGTTGTGTTTGGTACAGGTAAACACCGCGAATATCGAATTTTGTTTCCGCGGATACGGAGTGAAGGTATCAACAGAAAATTCTGCGAATATAGAATTCGCGTATACGGAATCCGCGATTACGGAGGGCCTGCTGTATAAAATAAGTTCATTGAGCGGTTGTCGCTCAGTATTGATATGACATAAAAACATCGATTTCCTTGCACAAGTCAACGCCGAATCAAAATATCGTTCTAGTGAATCTAGTGGTTATCATTCATTGCATGTTAATATATAACATGATAAAAATTTCAACTTTCCTTGAAAAGATATACGCTCGTAGACACGTATGCATGTACATACATTAATCAATATCAGATTTTACAACGTGCATGATAGTGCGTAGTCTCGCGACGTATATTTAATTTTATGATTATCCGTGAAAATAAATTTAAACTGTTAACAATAGAATGTAGAAGTTTGAAAAAAATTGTAAGGTTAGCGCAAAATGTTTTGTGCGAAAATAATAAAATAATTTTTGATGAATTTCCAGCTAATTTTCAGAGCTTATTCGCGCTTAAATTATTTTTAATTAAAGAGTGAACAAAATTTACTACTTACTAATATTTTGAGACTGTAAGGTTTTTTACTATGAAAATGTCGTTAATCAAACTACAATTCGAGCATCAAGCTCAACCGTAATCGCGTTGAAAATCTTTCGACGTTAATGTTTAAAGAGGAGCGTTTCATTCATTAATTCCGCTGGAAAATAGTATTAGGCTACAGATTACGGTGGTTCGCTTTTGCAAAAATGTTAAAAATCGCGTATACTTCATGGCGATTCTTAAAGTTCAAGTCTTTACGAAAAGAAAGCCGGGTTCAAAACCTCAAAAAAGTGTCGGGAACCGGTGTCGATCGATTTTTGAAGTTTAAAAACGTGGTCCAAAATAGGAGCAAAATCGGTCAAACATTCAATTTATTTCAAACTGTGTTTCGAGAGTAAAAATAATATCGACAATACATTTTCTTAAGTATTTTTGTCTGTAGAATCGAATGCCGTAGTCAGTTTTGCTCTACAACTTCGTTTTCATCGATAAAATGTACTTTTCTAATTTTTTTTTCGCTTAAAAATCCAAAAATCGACTTTGCAACGTTTAAAAATGAACAAAAAAAATATTCGAAAATTTTTGACACCACCAAAATTTTGAATTTTTTATGACAAATCCAACGGTATAAATAAGTATATACTTTAAAATTATTTTCGTTCATATAGTCCGGGCGCTGGTGACATTTGAGTGGACTTACGAGATCCCCTCGGCGAGTTGACGGATTTCTATGTTTTTTGGGTCGCTGAAACCGAATTTGAAGGTCACCAGGCCGAAATCCTGGTCAATTTTTTGTTATAAACAAATTAATTGTTTAAACAGCCATATCTTGAAAAATATTGAAGATAGATGAAAACAATTTGTTTTTATTTTATTCGTCTTTGAAAAACAAAGAAATTCCATTAAATTAATTGAAAATCCGTCCACTAGAAAAAAAGTTATGCAATAATTAGTCTAAAATACGTCTTTTTTCACCTTTCAACCTCTGTAACTTTGCTCGTATTAGTGCGATCGAGCTCCTGGACGTCTCATTTTAAAGGTAATAACCTACAGAATGATGTAACATAATTTTTATGTAGGTAAAATTGTTTATAATGCAATCTGTAGACGTGTATAAACGTAATTTTATGGCTCTGACGTACTTTCCATTTGTTTATACGCGTTTTTTGCTGAGATAAATTATTAAAACAACGTGGTAACTTAGTTCAAATGAAAGTACATCAAAAAACAAAAATTTTAAGGGGTTTAGAAAGGAAATCGGTCTAGTAGATGCCAAGTTACAAACAAGTCTGAGCTTGGTTCATGAGTTCATGTTGCCTCAGTGTGCACGCCCTAAGCGCTCGCTGGTTTCTACGCGCTAGTTCAGAAGGCTGTAACTTGGCATCTACTGGACCGATTTTCTTCCTAAACCCCTTAAAATTTTTGTTTTTTGATGTACTTTCATTTGAACTAAGTTACCACGTTGTTTTAATAATTTATCTCAGCAAAAAACGCGTATAAACAAATGGAAAGTACGTCAGAGCCATAAAATTACGTTTATACACGTCTACAGATTGCATTATAAACAATTTTACCTACATAAAAATTATGTTACATCATTCTGTAGGTTATTACCTTTAAAATGAGACGTCCAGGAGCTCGATCGCACTAATACGAGCAAAGTTACAGAGGTTGAAAGGTGAAAAAAGACGTATTTTACACTAATTATTGCATAACTTTTTTTCTAGTGGACGGATTTTCAATTAATTTAATGGAATTTCTTTGTTTTTCAAAGACGAATAAAATAAAAACAAATTGTTTTCATCTATCTTCAATATTTTTCAAGATATGGCTGTTTAAACAATTAATTTGTTTATAACAAAAAATTGACCAGGATTTCGGCCTGGCGACCTTCAAATTCGGTTTCAGCGACCCAAAAAACATAGAAATCCGTCAACTCGCCGAGGGGATCTCGTAAGTCCACTCAAATGTCACCAGCGCCCGGACTAATAAAAATGCAAGTTTTCGATTTTTTTTTGGCTGAATTTGACGAAAACATCTCGTTTTCAGGATTTTGGACCACGTTTTTAAACTTCAAAAATCGATCGACACCGGTTCCCGACACTTTTTTGAGGTTTTGAACCCGGCTTTCTTTTCGTAAAGACTTGAACTTTAAGAATCGCCATGACGTATACGCGATTTTTAACATTTTTGCAAAAGCGAACCACCCTACTACAGATGATGGCTTTGGCTTTCTATACCTAAGCACAAAGCTTATTCTGGATATAGCACTTGAAGCAACAAGCTGGCGACTTACTCACGATAATAAAGTCACGTAGGAACGTCTCTGACTGCTGTAGTTACTGGCTCTCGCCCGCCAAAATCTTGCTGCAGGTTTTTTTGTTAATCAACGAAAAGCGACTATCCTGTAAATTCTCACCATTCGTAGAGTCACAAAAGAACGTCTTGGACTGCTGCAGTCGCTGGCTCTCGTCTGCTTAACTTTAGATCAAGACTTCCATTAACAGGGAAATCCATTTACAGATTCAACATAAGATGGTTGCATAGATATGTCGGACTTGAGTCGTGTTTTGATCGTGCACTCTTTGGTGTGGCAATCCAGCCAAATACCAGGTGGAGCCAAGTGTAGTAATTGCGAGAGTAGTCCTCGGCTCCCGCTTCAGGCAATTTTCTCCTGTGAGTCTGGTGAGACATTTCTTCTTCCGTTGTTATCTTGCGAGTGTCATTCTCGCGTTTGGTTACGTCTTTTGTAAGTGTGATACTCGCCAACTACCGCCATTTTGCGAGTGTAATTGTCTTTACAGCATGTCAGATCAGGACTTCAAATTAACGTTCTTAAGAATGGATAATTGTCAATATTTTTTTAAAGTTACTCCGGGTATTTATTGGGCGTCACTTTAATTTGAAACACCAAATGCGAAAAATTTTCAGCTCAAGGAATTTATCCAAGACGTAATTTTCACTGATGGAAAATGTACCTACTGGATTGAATTCAATAATTACCCGCTTTCCTTGGAGAAAAGAAAAAAATATTTAAAAGATAGATATTTTATGTTACACGCCCAATATTCTACTAAACGAGGTCAAAGAGGTTCACAATTGAGTTCTGTACTGATAGTCATAGATAGACAAGGGATTGCTGGAATTGCCTTTATAGACGCTCAACTTTGATTCTGAAGAAGAGTCAGAAGAAGATGCTATTGGATATATTTTTGACACTCCATCGTATGTTAATGATAATTGCGACGGACGGCTGACCCCGGGGTGGGGAAAAGCAGCAAATCACCTGCCGTCGAATAAATTTATTATGGGACCACCTTACCTGGTCACTTACTCTCAGAGGGGATGTTAAAATGAAGAATTGGAAGATTATGAACTGTTGAGAATGGTTTATAATGGTTGTAAAAAACAACAAGAAAACTTATCTATCCATGTATGAAAACATAAGTATGAATAAGAAACTGGCATATTGGGAACATAGACAACTAGGAAATGAGCTTCCAGACAATTGAGTCTCCAAAAAAAGGAAAATTGATGAGCCGAATACTATACATGACACAGTTATGCAAGCAATTCTAAAGTTACAGCGATAAAATGCTGATATGTCATCGCTTCTTTAAGGAATTCTATCTGCTGCAAGGGAACTCGATAGCACAACATCATCGTCAAGATGGTTGGCGTGATTGATGGCAAAGGCGATCTTATTGGCCTTGCTCTGGATGCCTTCCTGGAGCTCCACTCGTTGCTTGGACAGCCGTTGCAGGGAACTGCAGAGGGCTTCTTCCTCGGCTCACAACTTCTTTGCCTCTTCGACGGCCTTCTTCCGTGCCCGGATTAGACGCTGAGCCTCATTCTTTTGCTCATAGGACTCCTCCTCCAACTTCCTCAGCTCTGCACGCATGTCAGCGCAGACTTGCTCTCGGCGTCCACGGGTGGCCTCGCCGCTCTGTGCGTTTGTTCTCGCTTGAGGCACGAAGGATGGTTTCTCCTTAACCGTCTCGTTGAAGCCCAGTGGGCGATCTTTTTGGGCGTTTGCCCAAGTGGCGGTCGGTTCGCCTGATGGCAACGTTGCGAATGGTTGACGCACAATAGGCTGCTCTGGTGTCGGATCTGTCGCTAACCAGACGATGAGGTCCGGGACATTTGTGCCGTCGCTCGTTGGTGTTTGGTGCTCTGGTTTTGACGCAGATAATTGAGTCGCCCACAGTGCATCAGTCTATGCTTGCCACACCAGATCTTCCATCATGTGGGCAGCATTGTCGACAGTGCCACCCGTGGCGTTGGTTAGTGGGCTTTCAGCCCTTGCCTCGCCCTGGTTTAGCCCAGTCTGATCAGGCTTATAGCATCGGCAGACGTCGTGATTATCTGAAAACCCACCGTCGACCATCGTACTGCGAATGTGGAAGTTGCTTCTGGAAAATAAAAACCACGCGGCTCAGTATAATTAATTCCTATTTAGTATTTGATTACCATGCCGCACTAAAAGCAGAAAAAGGAAACAAAGCAAAATTAAGAAAATAAAGCAACTAATTCTAATCAGTCACCGTTGCGTTAATAGGGGTGGGATTCGCGACGACATTGGATGTAGGCTTTGCGGGTTCACAAAGCTGGAGGTGCTCGGAGTGAACTTTCGGGTCCACCTTTCAAATCGAGGGTGTAAGTATCCAGGCCGAGTACCTTTGCTATTCGAAATGGCCCATTGAACTTAGGAGCAAGTTGTTGATGGGATCTTGGGAAAGTTTACGGCTAACATGTATGAGACGTTGCGACACGACGTTGTATTCGGCATGGATTTAATTTTAAGGTTTGATGTTGACATTCGAGGCTCCAAGTATTTGTGGAGAGCCCGGGAGTGACCGTGGCACTCTTCAAACATGGTGGGAAAACGTGACGCACCTTTGGTATACGCAGAATATGCAGGTATTTCCATATGTAAACCGGAGAAAATACAGCTCTTGGAGGAGCTGGTGGAGCGGTACTTGCCGGAAGATGACCCAAGCCCAAAAGTCTCGCACCTCTTCGAAAATCACGTTTGCGTTAATTCGGATGTACCGGCACGACATAATCCGAGACGTATGTCTCCAATGATGGAAGAAGTCGCTCGCGATGAGGTAAAAAAACTGTTCGAAGCAGGCTTTATCGAGCCAGCAGCCAGTGACTGGTGCAGCTCTCCGTCGATCGTCCGCTGACACGATGGAAATTACCGCTTTTGCATAGATTACAGGGACCTGAAAAAGGTGAGATGCAGGCCTGGCAGTGAACCGTAAGAAATGTGAGTTTTGCTGCCAGAGTGTCACGTGTCTTGGATTTTGCTTGGATGATGAGGGGCTTAGGCCCGATCCGGAACGAGTGACACCGGTCTTGGACTGCCCGCCACCGAGAAACTTGAGGCAACTTCGACGATTTCTAGGTTGTATTTCATGGTACTCGAGATTCTTACCGATGAAATCGGCCACGAAAATTCCACTATTGAAATTGACGAAGAAAAACACTGTGTGATTGTGGCAAACATGCGAGGCTCGCAGCTACGTTCAGCATCGTGGGGACATCGAGGCCGTCGCTTGACGACGCATAACGAGGAGTCAACTTTCTGATCTCTTGACATTCACATCGAGACACATCAAATAAAGAAAACTTCATTTACATAGAAATAATAATTCTTTTTATTTCTGTATTGGTGACCCCGACGCTCCGGCTCTGAAAATCGCTGCTCATTCAATTCCGGAGTTTCCTGTTTTTTTTCCTACTTCCGATGACATCTCTAATCAACAACTTTCGCTATGTTTCGCGATGATCCACGGATTCACGAAAATCGTGAAGAAGATCCTGAGGCAGCCTTGCGCAACGAAAATGCAGAACTGCAGCGTCGTTTACAAGAAATCCAGCAACAGCAGCTCGATCTTCAACAACAGCTCGACCTCTGACCTGCCGCTGCTGCCGTCGACCCTGCTGCCGCAGCCGCTGGCGATGCCGCCGTTTTTCCAGTTCCGAATATACATCGTGTAGCAGTCAAACTTTCATCCTTCTGGGTCGATAAACCAAGTTTGTGGTTTGCACAGGCTGACTCACAGTTCCTGCTTGTAATCATCGTGAACGAGGTAACAAAATTTCATCATATTGTTTCGCAACTGGACTCTCAAGTTGCTGCTGAGATTGAGGATATTATAAGCAATCCTCCGGCCTTAAATCCGTACACCTACTTACGTGCGCCGTTGAAACAGCGCGCCATTTTCATACGTGGCAGCATACGACACACAGGCTGGCAGTGGTACACAAGACCCGCTCATCATACAGCGCGCCGTCTTCATACGTGAAGTTACACCACACACAGTCAGCGACAATACACGGCGCGTGAAATTCATAGCGCGCCATTTCACGCACTCGGCACAGCAGAGCGAGGGAGACGCAGCAGGACGGCACGTGAGCAACACACATAGCGCGCCATTTCACGTACTCGGCAGAGTGGAGCAAGCAAGACGGCACGTGAGCAACACACACGGCGCGCCATATTCATATACGCGGCGTATATGCGGCACGAGGCAGAGAGAGAGACAGCAAGACGACACACGTGAGCGAGCAGCAGCGCGCGTGGTGAACCGGCACTCGAGAGCCAGACTCCAACTCGGCAACACAGTTCTGCAGCGTAGTTAAGAGAAAATACATGTGGTGACCAGTGATCGATTACGATATCGAATTTACCGTGTGAAACTTCAGTACGTGCAATGTCAATGCGAAAAATCCACCGAAAACGTCGTTAACCATTCGGCTGTGGTCTAACCACGCACGGAGTGCGTGTAGATTTTTTGGAACCCTTTTACGGAAGTATTTATCTCGTAGTAATATGTGCTCATTCGAAGTGTTCAGAAAAAAAAAACAAATTGAAAATTGAAAAAATTTCAAAAAATCAGCTGTTTATGAACATCTGCAAGATGTGAAACATCTTTATCAATTAATAAAAGAAAATTGAAGAATTTAAAAGTAATCGAAACAGTAAAAGTTGAAACAACAAAATAAGTAAAAAACAAGTAAAAAAAATCAAATTGAAAATTGAAACAAGCATCGATGTTTCAAATCTGGTGCGCTAATGCTCGAGAAACTACGAGAGGGAACGACTTGAAGAGTAAGCACGCATTGATTATGCACCAGATATGAAACATCGATGCTTGTTTCAATTTTCAATTTGATTTTTTTACTTGTTTTTTACTTATTTTGTTGTTTCAACTTTTACTGTTTCGATTACTTTTAAATTCTTCAATTTTCTTTAATTAATTGATAAAGATGTTTCACATCTTGCAGCTGTTCATAAACAGCTGATTTTTTTTAATTTTTTCAATTTTCAATTTGTTTTATTAATCAAATTAGTGCATTGAGCGATTATCGTTCGTTGTATGTTAATATAACATGATAAAAATGTCGACTTCCCTTAAGAAGACACACTCATAGACACGTATACATACATGCATTGATTAATATCAGATTTGAAAACATGCATGATAGTTCGTAGAGTCTTGCGACGTGTACGCATAAACAGCACATACGTATTCTGTGTATTATCCTACGCATAAGCAAGAGAGAGAAAGATATCGCAACGCAGTCAATTCTGTGAGCTAAGCTGACTGCTGTTGCTTATGCTGTTACGTTGCCTCGTGCGTATACGTAAACACAGTCATACGAGCGTGCAAGAGCGAGAGAGAAAGAGATACGCGCGTTGAGTCTCGGCAGCGGGCAGCAGCAGAAAGTTGTTCTGTAGCTGGCGCGGCAGCCAATCACAGCGCGTAGCGCAAACCGACGCTGTATAGGCAGTTCTACTACCAAAGTTGCGCTCGCTCGGACGGACGGACGGACGGACGCTCGGTTTTTACGGGTTTACCCCTGACACCAAACGCGAATATAGATGTTTCACATCAAAAGTAAATCGTTTTTCGCAGTGAGTGCTAATATAAAATAAGCAAAACAAGTGATTGAAATAAATAGTTTTTCGGCCACCGACATATTGAGCCGAAGTGATATTTCTCACTGCGTTCGTGCCATTTTTTGTTCGTCGTCGTTGCGGCGTGTCGACAGTGTCGAGTGCGAGGTTGGTTCTCTCGCCGAGCCAAAGCTCACAAAGATCATCGTCGTGAGAGTGCCGTTTGTGAAATCTCTACGACCATCGCCAAGCCAGAGAGTTACCAAAATCATCATCGTAAAGTTTATACGGCCGTTATCAAGCCAAAGCTCACAAAGATCATCGTCGTGAGAGTGCCGTTTGTGAAATCTCTACGACCGTTATAAAGCCAAAGTTCACGAAAATCATCATTCGTGAAAGTGCTGGTGTAAAATCTGTGGCCGCTGCAGAACATAACCAACATTCAGAGTGCCATTTTGGAAATTTCCGAGGCCGTTGCGAATTGCGTCATCTTCGTCATCATCAGCCAAATCGACGCCATCTTGGTGATTTCCGCAGAGGGCTGCGCGCGTCACACCGGCGACGGACGAAGGAGGTCAGCGAGCTGTAGCAGTGTCGGCTGCTGTGCGTCGAGGCATTTTGGCGGACTGCCTTACCGTTTGCTCACTCCTTGGTGATTTTTCTTCAGCGGACTTCGGAGGTTTTTCTCATCGGCTGCTGTGGAAGACATCGGTGTGGTTTCAACTGCTGCTGCTGCATGTGTCATCGCCAAATGAACCCCTTTCTTCTCGTCGAGGCTGACGAGATCCCAACCGGGGATTGGATGAGCTTGGCTCGACCGTAAGTGTTTCGATATTATTTTGCGTTCCTTTTTCCCCTCGGCTGCATCCAAATCGCGTTTAAATTCAACACCCTGTACAGTGTACATATATACTACAGCAGGCTCTCCGTAATCGCGGATTCCGTATACGCGAATTCTATATTCGCAGAATTTTCTGTTGATACCTTCACTCCGTATCCGCGGAAACAAAATTCGATATTCGCGGTGTTTACCTGATGCCAAACACAACTTTTTTGGTTAACTTTTGTATTTGTTGTTTACATTTTTTAAACGATGGCATTAAATCCTTATAAAGAGTTGCACACAGACATGGTTCGGCGAATTAAACAATCCCGCATTACGGAATATTTTGAAAAATGCCAATAAAATAAATACTTTCAATTATTCAATATTTTTGTTATTCGACATTATTATTATTACATGTATTATTATTATTTTTCAATTATTCGCGGATTCCGTATTCGTGGTTTTTTAGGAACCTAACTACCGCGAATACGGAGGGCCTGCTGTAACTCATTTAAATACAATTCGCTTGTCACACATCTCGCAAATAAATGTGGCAAATTTGCCTAGCCTTGCCGCAGCTGACGTACCTTCTACAGAAGTGTACGTGATATTGCATCTGCTCTGTAGGCACTCCAAGAAACAGGGCATCAGCTTGTATTATTTAACATCTGCGAGTTGTTTGGCGAGCGAGGATTATTTTATGTACAATTAACTCCGGGCGGTTCGGCCGACCGTATTGGCGACGCGAGCGAGGATAAATTTTTCGAGCGCGCGGTTGATCGATTCAGGCGTTCAATCTTCGCCGTCGCGAAGCCAGAGCAAAGTTCGACTTATAGTCTAGTACGGGATCCCAGGGTGGTTTTCGTTGATGATTTATAACCGGCTGATTCTTCGTGAGTCAATAGTTTTCACCAAGACGCCCAACTTTTTTATTTGACAAAATTTTGGATAACGATTTTTTCTATGCGTGCAGACGTCATGAATTTGTCATTTTTTCAAGGAACTAAAATATTTCTACGAACAAGTCGTTACTCATTTATATTTGCAGGTAATTATAAATCTAATATGAAAAAATATGTGTCCTACAAAACGAATGGTTTGTTTTGAGGGTCCGCAAAACTTAATATGCATAATTAATGCATTTCAATCAATTAATTACTAACAGGCTAATTTTTTTTTTATTCTTTTAATTTTTAGGTTTATTTTGAAAAAATATTCTTATCCTACAAATCGGATGGTAATTTTTCCCAGTCCGACACTCCTCATTCTCCGGGTTACATGGGCTAAAAAAAGTCATTCATAACCGAATTTTTTTTTTTTTATTTTGTGAGAAATGATGTAAGAATGATGTTTGTACACTTGTCCTCCAAAAAAATGGTATATATTGGATAGAATTTCTTATTTCGATGCAAATTCTAATATTATCAATTTTACTTCAAGCGATCGATTGCATATTAACAAACTTATTTCATTATATAACATTTCAATATTTGTTGAAAATCGAATGTAAGATTATGAAATTACTGTAATTATAATTTTTTCAACAATAATATATTTTATAAACAACTGCATATATTTTTTTGAAATACACGAATTCAAAATTCGAAGATTTATATTTTCAATTGTAACATTACATTGATGTAATGTAAATGTAATTGTTTAATTTCACCCTTGATTATTCCCTATAGTTATAACAGTAACATCGTAGTAAATTATTTATTTATGTATATATTTTTCAATAATATATATTTTCTTTTAATTAAATAATAAAATGTTTTGTTTTGAATTATTCAATTTATTCGCGCGTAAATTTTGATTTACGTAAATAAGAGTTTCCTTCAAACTTTGATGCGAATGGGGCAATGTTTACCTTCACCACTCATCACTTGAAATATTTATCAAAACAACGGCAATATAGTCATACGTCTCATGTAGTCTTGAATAACTTATTCTGCCGTGTATCAGGTATAATTAAGCATAGAACTTAACATGGAGTGTTTTTTGTGTACATTATTATCGAAAAATAATCCAAAGTTTAAACCAAAGGGTGAAAAACTTAAGATTTTTGAAAAGGAAACAATTTTAAATAATTGTAAAAAGTTTAAAAAAGCTAGAGATTTTCAGTGCTTTGATTATGCCGGAGCTGTATTACCAGAAAATACTTGGGACCCATCGATCGGTTACCATTCGTCATGCTACAAACTCTTCAGAGTGAAAAATGAATTTCTACTGCCAGAAAAGTATGTAACATTTAAACGTATATATTCTTAAATGGGATTTGAATTGCAATAAATTCGATTGTTATTAAAATGATATTATTCATAAGAAAGTAATTAACCTTTAGATTTGATTAAGCGTAGAAATTATTGACGTTTCACCTTTATTTTGTTGGTTTGTTTTCATATGTTTTCTAGTATTTATTTTCCTCTTTCATGAGAAACATCTATATAAATATTCTCGTAAATTAGTTTTCCATCAATTATTCAATTTTTTGACTATAATCTCGAAAGCGCTTAAAATCTCGCGAATAACATGACAACCTCGAGTGAACTTAATTTTTTGTTAATAGTTTTTGTTGAACGATCAAAATTATTTTAAACTTTGTATACGTTTTCTCTTTACCTATTATAATAATATTTTAATTAACTGAACTGAAAATATCACTTTTTGAATATTCAGAACAACCTAACAATATAAAATTTAACAATAATAACATCGAGATTGTTTGATATACACAAATAACGAGCGGGTTGGTCGATGCTTCGTTGGTGTAATGGTCAAACGCGCTCACCAGCTAAAGTCAAAAGTTCTCGGTTCGAATCCCGAGCAGAGAAACTTTTTTCGTTGCGTAAATTTATTAATAATTAGCAAAGGTTAAAAAAATCACCTTACGAATTCTTCGGCTCTGTTTCAAGTTGCCACTTAGGCTGTTAATTAAAAAAATTATCGTATATTTAAAATATATGATCTCCTCATAGGCTTGTAAGTTCTTGTCGTTGGGAGCGTTTCACCTACAGGCTTGTCCTTCGAGAAGTACAGCAGCAAATAAAGTAGAATCATTAATTATTGTTATGTAAAAAACGAACGTAGTGAAAAATCAATTAAAATATTCATAAGAATCTTTGATTGAATGAGGCGATGATATAAATAAAAAGTTGTTACTTTTAACAATTTTTTGTAATTTAAATACTATTTTTTAAATGATGATACGGAGAGTTTCTAAACACTTTCGGATGATTTTAGCTTTTAATTTCCACATAATTAACTATACTAAATTAAAAAATAAGCTAGTATAGCTTGTCTCTATTTTTTTCTTTTTTTATCATACAATATTTATTACTTTTTTTTATCAAGTGTGGAATCATATCCGATCATAACAGAGTCAACGGAAAATGAAATATTGGAATCATCTCCGGTAGTAACAACCTCAAACCGAACTGATCTTGCTGCAACATCAGAGAATGCCTCTTCGAGCTGTGAGACTCCGCATTCACAAAGGTACAGCGCCAAAAATCCATATCATTAGTAAAAATAAAAAAAAATAAATGCATAAAACTATTTTTTTCTATTATAGTGTTGATGTACCAGATACTGCATTTCATGAGTTCATGAAGTAAGTAGAAAATAGCCTTTAAATATTTTTCCATGCTTCATATGATGTTCAGTATTCCTAATATCCATTTACAAAAATGCACAGGTTTATTGAAAATCAGAGCAGTTCAGTTAATATTAACGTAGGTGACTCAGATAATTCCAACTCTGATAGTGATGAGAAACTGGAAAAGAAATGTTTTTTCTGCAACAATCAATTTATTCAACGCTCCCATCGTTTGATACCATGCAGAACAGTAATAGATAAATTTGCATTTTTAGATAGAATCGGTAATTATGCAACTGAGCTCGGTGATGTTCATCAGCTTCGTAAAATTGAAGAAAAAAAGGTCGATTCAGACAGTAATCTATTTTATCATAATAATTGCAACATCAGTTATTTCGCAAAATACCAAGCAAAACAAAATCGACCTCCTAATGACGAATGGGTTAAAAGAAGAGATTATCATAATATCTCGAAAGAAAAACTGATATCTTATATAAAAGAAGAAGTTTTAACCAATGAAAGAGTATTATCACTCAATCATTTGAAACTCTTTTATTCCACATACTTGATGGAATTATATCAAATGTCTAATTTGAAAATTAGTACATTCAGTGCAACGGCAGTAAAGACAATAATTGAAAGAAGTTTGAAAAATAAAATTGTTTTCATAGATATTTATAAGAAACCGTATATAATATCGAGTGCAGTCGATTTTGAGTCAATTGATAATGAGCAGATAGATGAAATTTTATTTGAACAAGAAACCCAAGACTTTGCATTAAAATATCGAGCACGCATTTTAAAAATCAAAAAAAATCCATTGCCAGATCGTATTGACATTGAGACGTTACTCATAGGTGAATGTGAAATCCCGAAATGGCTAAAATTATTCTGGCAAACAGCATTAGGTGGCATGAATAAAAGAAACAGCGATAGAATTGAAAGATTGAGTGATTGTTACTCTCAAGACTCAATTTTCAGTATTACTAAAGGAAATATCAAACCAAGAAAACAAATTTTACTAGGTGTTGCGATGAAAAGTATAACCGGTAGTAAAAAAGTGATAAATATACTGAACAGACAAGGTTATTGCATAGGTTATTCTAATGTTCTCGAATTAGAAACATCTGCAGCGTATTCATGTTCTTCAAGTGATCGTGTATGCCCATCAAGTATCATAACGACATCGACATTATCGTGTGGAGTAGCTTGGGACAATTTTGACAGATATGTTGAGACTAATTCCGGTAAAGATACTCTGCACGATACAGTTGGTATAATTTATCAAGATATACCAAACACAGAAGAACTTGAATTAATAAAATCAAATTCTAATTTAAGAGATACTTGCAATAATAATTTTGTGAGTGTTCGTGACAGCTCTGGGCGTAGAAAGCGATCTTTCGACGCCATTTTATTAGATGATTTATCACAAGCAAGGCAACACCATCCTGATTTTTCGTTATTAGCATCCGAAAATATAGAGCTATCGAATCAAGATTTAAATTTTGAACAACTGCATTTGGCTTGGTCACTCTCACATTTATTGAAAATAAAAAATACGCCAATGTGGGTAGGGTATAATGCCAAAATTTTCCATGATGAAAGTAGAATTCAAAATATTGAGTATCTAACTCAATTAAACAATTCACCAACAGATCCAGCCGTGGTACAAGAAACAATGAAAAGAAGTCTTCAAATTGCCTCTGAATGCGGATTTGATTATATAGCGGTAACATATGACTTAGCAATGGCTAAAATAGCTCTTAGAATCCAAAGCGCAGACGATACATATAAGAACATTTTTATAAATTTCGGAGCATTTCATATAAAAATGTCATATTTCAAAGCAATCGGAAAATTTATATCTGGATGTGGTTTAACTAATATTTTGGTAGATGGAGAAATTTTAGCTCATGGATCTGTAAATTCGTTTTTGGATGGTAAACACTATAACCGTTGTAGCCGGATTCACCCATTACTCTCACTCGCATTGGAAATATTACATTTGGAAAGTTTTTTACATTCCGAAGGCCTGGATTTAGAAAATATTCAGTCATATTTAGAATGTTTCAATGAAACCAAAAAAGACAATCCAGAAATAACATGCGAAGCATTTTCTGATTTGTTTGATAAATATAAAGTATATAAACGTGAAACTTTAGATGGAGTACATGGTAAAACTTCTCAAATTTATCTAATGTACACACAACTGGTCAAATATTATTTGGAATTTGATTTTAGCATTAGAACGCATAATTTAGATTTATATTTAATCACGTTGCAAAAAATAACCAATGTGTTTTTCGTGATGAATCACCAAAATTATGCTCGTTATATGTCAATCTATTGTGATAGGATTAAAAATATTGAAAAGACACATCCAGGATTACTGCGTTCGTATCGTAAGAGTTTTTTGGGCGTCCGTCGAACATCAAAGTCTTTTTCACGAATACCTGTTGATCTCACCCTAGAACAAACAATAAATGCAGATGCTGCATCCAAAGCGTC
Organism: Trichogramma pretiosum; assembly: GCF_000599845.2. Lineage (NCBI taxonomy): Eukaryota > Metazoa > Arthropoda > Insecta > Hymenoptera > Trichogrammatidae > Trichogramma > Trichogramma pretiosum. The sequence continues at coordinate 209,809 of NW_019640832.1, read as the reverse complement.
CGGAATTATAAAATGACTAATTCTTTCTCGGCAAGACAAAAATGGTCCATTACACACTCTTTACGAACGAATATTATTACCAAGATAATGGAATTTTGTAATTTGAGATCTACTGATGACATTACGAAAGATTTAAAGCAATCTATAATAAAAAAATCTACTGATAATCTGGAAACGTTGATAACGTTAATAAAAGAGTCCACAAATCCGTTCTCTTCTGCGTTATCCGAAAATCATCTTTATGACATTTCAAAAGGAAAATCAGTCAATAATGAAGTATACCTGTTTTTATCAACAATAGAAAGTGAGGGTGAAAAGCAAAGGATTAATTTTATAAATGAATGTTTGGAGAATCCTGACCGATTCGATAAAGCTATAAAAAAAAATAAATTATTGAACTTCAATTACAAAAATGTCAGAAAAGTTCAAATAAATGGAAATATAAAAGAAATAAAAATACAACGAGATGTATTTGGCCGTCTTCTACACGCATCATTAAATAGTAAGATAGATATTAAAAGGGCTTTGTCTTACCCGCTTTCACAGCTTTCACCATCATTTTGCCACGCAAACGGCAAAATTTGTAAACCTCCGAAACTTGCATTAATTGATGAAATATTACAACATCAATCAGAGTTCACAGATATCCTTGAAGTTGATATGCATGTTATTCATGGATTTGATTTTTTAAATACGCTGAAAAATCTTCCAGCAACGTACAGCAGGATTTCTCTACTTATTTTACAATTACTCGTTAAAGATAGAAAAGAAGTTCACATTGTGTTTGATAAATATAATAAACCAAGTATTCAGGATTTTGAAGATGATATACAAGAAGAAAGTAAAAGCGTTCGATATAACGTTAATCGAGAAAATAAACGACCGTGTGAATTTTCAAAATTATTAAGAAGTCACGATTTCAGAATAAATTTTGTTAAGTTTTTAATAGAAGATTGGACTAGAGATGAGTATGCTATATTACTTCATGATAAAATAGTAAAAATAAATTATGATGAGTGCTACAACTATGAGGTTATTTCAACGAATAAAATAATGAGGACTATCGATTACAATTTATCATGCTGTCATGAAGAAGCAGCCACTAAAATTGTCTATCACGTCTGTCAACTCAATATCAACTATCGCGTTCTGATACACTGCACGGACTCAGTCGATATCCCTATCATTATGTTAGCAAATTTCAAATATTTAAAAGTGTCTGCAGAAATTTACATAAAGCTTGAACTTGGAAAGAAGATATTGTATCTTAACATCAATGAAATATACAATAAATTAGGAGAGCAGCTAATTTCTGCATTCGTGGTGTGTCACATATTTACAGGAATGGATTGCAATCCTTCTTTTTTCCGAAAAGGAAAAAAAAGACCGTTTTCGTTATTGAAAAACAATAAAAAATTTCAAGAAATTTTTGCAAAACTTGCCCGATATGAATCTAATAATTTCACACAGAAAAATGTTATTTTTGATACAATTCAAGAGATCGTTTGTCGGATGTATGCATTGAAAAATATTAACGATGTCAATATAGGACGGTATGACATATTTGACGCAAGTTATCAATGCCATAACATTTACGAAGATGTTTTTAAAAAGAAAATGGTAGGATACGACGCGTCCATACTGCCACCGACAAAGCAAGAATTATTGCAACAAATTAAACGAACAATATATTTATCAAGTTGTTGGTGTAACTCGCACATGAGATATCCAACCAGTAAAAAACCAGAAGATTGGGGTTGGTCTATTATTGATGGGCGATACGATTTCTATTGGTTTGAAGGCCCTGAAAGTCCAACTTTTCAAGAACTGCAAGGTACTATCTTTTTAAATTATCGATTCATTTTTTTATATTGCATTTTTTTTTATCTTATTTATTTTATAAAAATTTTTGCAGATTCTGTAAATGAGGATCTTAACCTTTTAAATGAAGATGATGATGAAGACACAATCAGTAATTTTAGTGATGATTCTTCAGATGAAGATTCAGATTAAAAAAAATGTATTTATTAGAATCGATAATATTTAATAATAAATTATTCAAATTTTTTTCTGTCAAATGATTTCATTTTATATCTGTATTAATAGCATTAAAAGTCAATCATGATAAAAGTTTTAATATAATTATTGATAGCAAAGTCAGTGAAAATTACTTTTAATTAATATTATTAAAAAAATGTATTAAAGTTAACAATGATTCATCACTTGGTAGTGCACATTAATGATAGTACATATTAATAAAAACAACATTTATTAGTAGCTTTGGTAATTGCTATTAATTATTGTAGTTTGTAAGTAAATAAATTCAATATAGCGATGGCCAAAATTAATGATATACGACTATCAAAAATTTCTTGTCGGACTAGCGAGATTTACCATTTTTTTTGTGTGACAATAATTTTTTTACAATCATACAACTATAAAAATTCATAATCCACTTTTGTCCTCCGGTTATTAATGACTTTTTTTAACCCATGTAACCCGGAGAATGAGGGGTGTCGGACTGGGAAAAATTACCATCCAATTTGTAGGATAAGAATATTTTTTCAAAATAAACCTAAAAATTAAAAGAATAAAAAAAAAATTAGCCTGTTAGTAATTAATTGATTGAAATGCATTAATTATGCATATTAAGTTTTGCGGACCCTCAAAACAAACCATTCGTTTTGTAGGACACATATTTTTTCATATTAGATTTATAATTACCTGCAAATATAAATGAGTAACGACTTGTTAGTAGAAATATTTTAGTTCCTTGAAAAAATGACAAATTCATGACGTCTGCACGCATAGAAAAAACCGTTATCCAAAATTTTGTCAAATAAAAAAGTTGGGCGTCTTGGTAAAAACTATTGACTCACGAAGAATCAGCCGGTTATAAATCATCAACGAAAACCACCCTGGGATCCCGTACTAGTCGTATCTGTGTGTGAAAGTGTGGAATTATCGGCATTCGTGCGTGTTTTCTTTTGCGAAAATTTCACGCGGCAATCGCGGTTTTTTTTGTGCTCTCGCGCGCTTTGTAATTTTGCTACCGGCATTAGCGACATTATTTGCAACCGACATCGGGCAACAGTATCAATCAAACGTAATATAACGGATTTCGACATCCGTTCCTAGAACTTTCGATCGAGATAGCGACGCAAAGAGGGAAGATACGCGATCGAGCAACTTTCAGGCTTAGCGCAAAGTCAGGTTTGTTTTTGTCACGTTTATTTAATCCCGTGTCACATGGTACATGAAAGTGTACAGTTCATTGCCGTGTGGAAATTGACTGTCAATTTCTTGCTCGCTCATTTCAAATAGTAAGCAAATCTTTCAATTACGTTCGTCAACGTTCCAATTGAACGGCACGCTACAACATAGCCGTGTTGACATTCTACAATCATTTTTCAACTTTCAAGGTCCTATGAACCCCAAGTTCAATAACCATCTCTTCTCTTCACACACACACACACGAGTGTGTATTTAGAAATCAGTCTCTCGAGCTTGCACGACTAAATCGAGCCACGAGGCTGACTTTCATCAATTCTAGTCAAGCTATTATTCAGCTTTCGCTCTTATCACACAAGAGTCAAATTCAACGCTCATTTCTCAGAGACGCAGACTTGACGACCGCTATCCCGGACACGCATCTCAAGTCTCGAAGCCGCTAATGTGAAGAGAACACCGGCAACATTTTAGCTAATTGTCTGTCGGCCCTCTAAAAAATTTGACTTGTTCAAAAAACAGGCGAGAGACCAGACGTAGCACAAGTTTGGTGGTCTCCAGCTCCTGCCCTTGGACGAAAAGCCTGGCTCGTTGCGCTTGCTTCGAGAAAGATTCCATTTTTTATCTAGTTTTAATTTCTTTTTCACAACGTAATTACCGTTTTTACCTGTGTGTTGACGTTATCGTAAGCCAAGTGCAGACCCGCTACTCACTCATCGGCATAACGATTATAACATTACGCGTTGCTCTCGCAACACTCTAACTGTTACAGAGATCAATTCTCTCTCTTTTCTTTGACAAAATTACGTTCATACGTAACTCTTTCATTGCAAATTAATCCAACTTATTTATGCGGATGTGGCTTATGTTTTTCACTGCAATCGCTTGGCACTGAGTTTTCATTGGTGGTCGTGCTCTCACGCACATTTGGACACCAACGGCAAATTTTATCTTGTCAAATTTCAGAAAAGCTCTCAGCTACACACTTAGTATAGAGCAACCAAGCTGCAGATCAGTAAGCTGCGCTCTTGACATTACGTCTTTGCATGAATACCCAAATACAATCACGGGATTAAATCAGATGTTTTGATAATCTTTAGTTGTTTTTCTTGTGTCAAGTAATTGTAGTATCGTTTTTCGACGCGTTTTTTCCCGCTTTGCGCTGTGCTTGTTCGCGTCAGCGAACGAACGCGTAGTTTTGAAGGGAAAAGGAGGATCTGAGCGACTTTGTACTCGTGAACCGTGGTGTGATATTCGACCCTCTCCTGTGGAGTTGAGGTTCAGTGTGCAGTTTGTGAGCAAGTGCAATTGATTTCTGGCTTCGTTCGAGACGAGGAGGTTTGATATACGTCGAGAAATTATTAGTATTGTAATAACAGCGCTTAAGTGGCTTTCATTTGGGGTTTTTTCTTTGTGTTTTTATAGTCTTGACATTTTTTTAAATTATTTCTTTTTTGCTCTGCCTTGTTACAAATAATTTTTATAAGTATTGAACGAGGTGGTGTTTGTTTTTCCCTCTTGTTACATATTTCCCTTAAATAATCCTATCAACCTTTTTATTTCTTTCATCTCCATTATTTCATAACCGTCGATTGTTCGCGGTTTTGCGGTCTAGCACGCTTTTCTCCAGACGCATTCATTTTTCATTATTTTTCAAATTCACCCATCATCTATCATTCTTCAATCATGCACATAAACTCACCCGACGTACAAGCTTCCAACGTCGCAATGCAGGAGAACCAGGCAAATAATACAGGTACCACCACGACCAGTGCGCCCGATGCTTCGACGCGACAGAGCGGCCAAATGAGTGATCTTTTCCTGGCAGGCAGCCAAGCGAACAGTACGGCTTTTTTTATCGAACTTGCGCAGTCATTTAAGGCTCTCACGGATAACATGAACAGTGTTATCAGTTCATTCAAGGAAAAGTTAGTTGGCGAGGTTGTCGCTCCCTCTACACCCCTTCTGCAGTTCGATGTACCACCGGTGATGCCGCAACCTCGAGTATTGCCGGCTGCCCCAATCAGGCCCAATTTACAGATTACTCCATCGGCGTTGCTGAGCCCTCCACGAGCCAGGCTTTTCCACGCTCGCGTATTTCATCCGTTAGCTGCCCGCCTTTCAATGAGTTGCCGAGCGATCCCTTTGACCTTCTTGAGCGCGAATTATATCAATCGCTTGACTCACCTATCGTTGGCCCGGTCGTTCTTAAACCCGCGCTTAAATCATTTCATTTTCCGTCGTTCTGGAAGCATAGCCCGGAGCTGTGGATTGATACCATTAAGGAGAATTTTAGATTGCTCGGCGTGACGAACGATAACGAGAAGTACATTCACACGATGTCTTCACTAGGGGGTGTCGTGATTGCCGAGATTGCCAACGCCGCGAGAAATTTGCCAAGAGTTGGAAAATTTACAGCTCTTAAAAAAGCTCTTTTACGCTAATACACAGTGCATGATAAAGTCCAACTTGGTAGGTTCCTCGAGGCGTTGGACAAAGCAAAGCACAAATTATTATCTGAGTTTCTCGATATTTTGGCTGGCGCGGGTTCGCAATTTTTCGACCGAAGTTCTATTCTCAAGTGGTGGAGTCTCAGGCTCCCGCCACAGATATCGATTCACCTTGACTCACATGTAGACAGTGGTAACGAGGCATGTAACGTCGCACGCGCGAACGAGCTTTATCATCAGTTAAAGGGATCGAAGATGTCTCATTTTTCGATAAATAAAATCGATTTTCCTCAGACCGTAAATGCGGGGATCTCTCCGGCTCCCAACAAGTGCTCGGCGGACATTGCGAGCGCATTGTCCGAACTTTCAGCCAGGTTGGCCAGGCTGGAAGCCCCTCAAAGTAATCGCGGAGAAAAGCCGAAAAATACTGATGCAGGAAATTCATCAAGCACTCATTGTGCGTATCATTCGCGTTTCGGGCATGACGCGATTAATTGTCGCGATCCTTGCGATTATTCCCGAGGCAAAAAACGCCAAGCGCCCGGGCCCGCCCAAGAAACGGTAGCCCCGGGCCCTCATGTTCATAGTATCGAGCCTCGAAATCCGTTATTTTCTAAAAGACTTTATATATTTGATAGACTCAGTGGTTTGAGTTTACTTGTCGATACCGGCGCGGACGTTTCGGTTATTCCAAAGGACTTCTTGTCGAACCCGGTGCGCGGAAATTTGAGATTGTATTCGGCGGACGCGTCTCCTTTGCCTACGTACGGATTACACAGCTTGAATTTACAGTTTAATCAAAGCGAGAAATTTAAATTTCACTTTATCGCGACGCAAGTGTCTTATCCGATTCTCGGTGCTGATTTTTTGTATTATTTTAGATTAGTCATAGATCTTTTTAACAAGCGTTTATTACGCCCCGACGGCTCAATCTTCGCCTCTGGCGAGAGCATAGTGACACCTGGTTTTTCTCTGAGCGTTTTGTCTCCCGATCAGAAGTACAGAGACTTACTAGAAGAATTCCCTACGCTATACGACGCGAGGCTTAGAAAGCCCTTAGACGAGATAAACATCTGTCACGAGATAAATACGACGGGCCCCCCTGTAGCTGAACGCGCGCGAAAGCTCTCACCCGAAAAGCTCGCCGCCGCGCAGGCATATTTTCAAGATCTTCTTAAGCAAGATTTAGTAGAGCCCGGCAAAGGGCAGTGGGCGTCGCCGATTCACCTTGTGGCAAAGAAGGACGGATCTTGGAGGGTCTGCGGAGATTACCGAAAATTAAACAGTATTACTGTACCTGATAAGTACCCGGTCAAGCGCCTTCAAGATTTCGTGTCAATCCTTCATAACGCTACAGTTTTTACCACGCTCGACCTCGAGCGTGCATTTATGCAGATCCCTATGAAGACAGAGGATCGTCCTAAGACCGCTTTGATCACTCCTTTCGAGGGCAGAGATGATGACCGTAAACATTTTGATATAAATATCAATGGTGAGATCGTTAAAGTATTTACGGATCAACTTAAACCGGCTAACTTCCTTGGCGACGAGGAGGAAGGCGTGGGCGACGACGAGTTGCTCACTGATCCGCAGCAGCGTGCTACGTCTTAGAAGATAACGTAAGCATAACTCCTTTGAACGATCAGGCGACTACAGATAGCCAGCAGTTGCAGCAAGTTTCACGAGTTCCTTCGCAGTGAGTTTCACAGGTTTCTCCGCAGCAGGTTTCACGGGTTCCTTCGCAACAAGGTTCGCGGTTGCCTTCACAGCCAAATTTACAGGCTCCCTCGCAGTACGACGGCGCGCGCGATCTGTCATTTTCCACGCACTCGTTTCTCTGCACAAGATCCACAGGACGGCGTGCTGCCCGGTTCGGCTAATCCTGAGCAACAATATTTTCCCGTGTCGCAGTTGAGCAATCGCAGTAGTTTGGATTTTGACCGTATTGAGGAGGTCGCCGGAAGCGATGCTCAAGCGGCCAACGAGGACATAATTCCATCCTCCGTTCCTCTTTCACCTAGCTCATCTCTCGCCGATCATTCATATCCCTTTAACCCAAACAAACGTAAAAGAAATAAAAGAAAAGCCTCGTCTATTTCTAATCTCTCAACCACGGCAAAAAAGGCCAGAGGTAACACTAAATAATTAATGTATTTTTTAGGAGCTTGGTCGAGGCTTTTTGGGATCTCCGAAACACAATTCGGACGTTAGCTTCATGGACGCCGGAGATGCGACAAGTTTGCGAGGGCCTTTGGGACGCACTTTTTGCAGTTGAGCGCAAGTATTACCTTAAGGATATACACCGTTCCAGCAGGGCTCCACTCGCTGCAAATCATAGATATGCTTCTCGTCATTACGATAAACTGCCTACCTTGCCTAGTTTTGTCATTGGCGACAAGCCGGTCCTGAAGCTGTTTTTGTCTAATATACCGAAAAGGCAAAATAGAGCTGAATTGCTGGACCTGTTGCACCGTGTAGTGCAGTAGGGTTTCGAAATCTCAAAAATTGACAGACGGGGAAATAAAACTACGTGCAAGATCACCTGCAGCAATTTGGTAGTCTCTCTTAAGCTCCAGGCAGCAGCATTGCTGAACAAGCTCGAGGTTGGTTTTTTCAAAAAGGACAGAGGGTCGTACGCACCCTGCAAGGCTCGAATCAAGCCTGAATACAAAGCGCTTGCTTGTACTATTCCTCGTATAAGCGATGACGAGAAGATTTCTAATGATGTCGAAGCTCATCCTTTAATCACAGACACCCCCATTTTGTCGTGCTTTTTCAAATATCTCGACAACACCACTTCGTTCAGCCTTACGTGCGCTTTGGATAATCACCCTACTGCTACCATTTTGTTTTTTGCAAATCATTTTGACGTTTTTTGGCCCTTGTACTCAGCTTCGGATACACATACCTTTTTTGAAAGCCACTTTAGCCAAAATAACCCGCGATCTTTCATATGTAATGACCCAAAAGTCACGCTGACAAATGATCAAGCGGCCCGAGCGTTGAGAGCCATGCGTGGCAACGGATGCAGCCGAAGGGACGAGGACGCAGACGCGAGCGATGTTGCGAACGCGAGCAAAAACGCGATTGAAAACGCGAGTGAAAATGCGAGCGAAGACGCGAGCGAGAGCGTGAACTCGAAGCCAAAGCTGATGTATGTGAGTGTGATCGATTTGCGATCTGTCCGCAGCTCGCACAGTGATTGGGGTTTTTTACCGCTTCGGAGGCTGATGACATAGCCCGGGTCTTCTTTTTGAGAGGTACCCGCTCCACCTCAGGCACGGGCTCGACCACACCAGCCGAAAAAACGAACCTCGAAAATTCGTCTGGTGGGGATCGAACCCACGCCCTACGGCGTACCTTGTACTCCTTATTTATTTACTCCTTATTTACAAAAAATAAAATATCCTATGATAAAAAAATAGATTCATTATAACCTTACACACTTCCGTCTCAAGTAATTTATTTCAACCTCTCCACAATTTTCAGGGTGAACATTAAATTAAAAAAAATGGCTGCCAAATTATGGGCAAGGAGCTTCCTCCAAAGATGGTTTTTACATATTGTTAAAGATATAAAAAAAAAAAACATATTTTTCCGCCTCCTACTTGAGAAAGAGCGAAGATTTCTCTAAGGAATTAAGGGAAAGGCTTGTCTCAAAATACAGAAAAAAATGTCCTTGAGTACTACTCCAAATTGTAGCGTTTGAGTACTTTTTCAATTTGCCAATGATTAAATTAAGTTGGAAGTGTAAAATCAGATGATAAATCGAAAAAAAATTTTTACGAGTTTCATCGTTGATATATTCGACGATAAATCCAATTTAAATTCACACGATTCACCTTACCGTTCTCTAGATAATGCTTTACACACGTTACACATACAAATACACACACACACACTCCTCAACTTCGCTACGCCGGTCCCAAGCCCGGAGCTTGATCACCCAAGAGAAACACAAGAGAGAAGGGGAGGAGTAACAACCTCCTTAAAAAACCAAGGCATATCTGACCTATATGTTAGCACCTTGTAAGGGTCCTGGTGTTAAGGTTACAACTCCCTCCGTGTCTGCCGTGTGGTGCAAACTATGAGTTTACAAAAGGAGATCCTTAGTGGCAAGGCGATACCGATGCTGCGTGCTGACGTGACCCGAACTGTCTTTGCCTCCCACTGTTAGCAAGACGGCTGGCCGGTACTTAGCCAGTCCTGGTCAATCGGTTTCTTCGGTGAGTCCGTTCTACTGCATGATGCCCGCCAGAAACTCTCCAGAGAGCGGACCACCCTTAGTTGGTTTTAGGGGGCGCTCGAGAGAGTATAGGTGAGCTATTGCAGTGCAGAAAATTGTGGCACTGCTGACTGACAGCAGGTCCAGCGGAAGAGGCGGGGTAAGAAAGAGACCCTTGCAAAGGCTAAGGCTCTCGACCCTAAGCTGACTGGACGCTCTTGCTCTGGAGTAGTGGTGGTCAAGGCAAAGGCTCCAAAATCCTATGCGGAGATCCTGAAGCTCCTGGGGTCGGAGCTGACACTGAAGGACTCGGTCAGTAGCGTCAACAAGGTCCGAAGCAGTGCTGGCGGAGAATTGCTGCTGCAGCTCGACAAGGCTTGCGCCAGCTCCGGTGAGCTTGAACGGAAGCTGGACAGCGCTATTGGAGAGCTGGGTTCAGCAACTGCTCGCACTTCTGTGACCGCGATCGAGATTAAAGATCTCGACGAGGTCACATCGTGGTACAAGATTTGCGGGGCCCTCCGAACCCACCTGAATGGTGCCACCGAGCTTGGTCTAGAAGCGGTCGGATCCATGCGAAAAGCCTTTGAGGGGACCAAGACTACCGTCGTCACCCTGACGGACCAGCTGGCTGCTAAAGCCATTAAGCTAGGGCGAGTCCAGGTTGGATTGGTTAACTGCCGCATCCGCGAAAAGAATGAGGTTCGCCGATGGTACGCCGGTGTTAAGAGCCAGGGCACATGGCAGCTCGATGCCAGGGTCCGGACCGCAGGACGCTTAGCCGCCGGTGTGGTCAGGAGGGGCACATGGCTAAGAATTGCCAAAATGTGCCCTCCTGTCTTCTCTATTAGGTTGACGATGCAAGGACTGTTGTACAATGTAACGTTGTCGTTAGATGAAAAGTTCTGAGAAGGACGAATGCCTAACTAGGCTGATGGTTAGAGTGATCAAGGGATGACCGTCTGCTGACCCACGTTCTGATGACGAAGAATCTTAGAGAGAGACTACGTTAAAAACTTTTGTGTGGCCCTGAAAAGGACCGATTATCTGTTGTAGTTGCCTAGAAGCGCCTTCGCTGTGCTCTTCTCAGCTCCGCTTCCCTTCTAGCCGAGGGCCTCCTGGAAGGTGAGGAACGAGAGTGGTGAGGAGAGCGTGGTTCGGCTTCTGGCTTAGAAGCACGTTGAGTCGGGCAGAACGAGATAGCTGACCTTGGTAGTTTGTGTAGTTGTGGATGAGAGGCAACGTATTCGTCAAGAGCGTTGGCTGGTCGTGATGGCTCGTCCTGGGTCGTCTTCTTCGCTACTAACACTTCCCACAGTGGCAGTCGGACCGGTGGTAGCGTGACCCTGGTCAGTTGGTGTTGTCGCTGACACGTTCGCTCGTCAGACGACCGTGGCTCAGTGACAGTTGGGAGAGTGCGGTTAGCAGATGCCGTTGGTTGAAGTGGCGCGGTTGTAAGAATGGCCACGGGCTCAGGGTCAGTATCGGCCTCTCTTCTTGCTACAGTCCTCTTCCACTGATGTGGACAAGGCACTGGCAAATGGAGATAAGGCCACTTGAGCAGCGACTTGCACGAACGGCTGGTATAGGCTGACCCTGGCAGTGAAACCTAACGTTGACATAAGCTCTTGACTTCTGCAATGGTTCGTTGACGAGTCTTGACGAGATCTTCGTCAGCAGGCACAGACCGTACAACGCAGAGTTGTTCCAAGACGCCCGACACGAGATGGTGGCCTCGGTGTAGAAGAACGGCACTCCTCCTCTTTTGCCTTTGGATTGGCGCCGTGGTCGATTTCCCTCTTCGGGCCGAGACAATCGGAAGCGACAAAAAGACTCGAGTTGGAGTCCAACTACTTTTCTGTTTCGACTTTTGTAAAGTCAAACAGTCAAAAGTAGAGTGACAACTGTTCACTCACTTTTCTGTTTCAACTCGTACAAGTTGAACAGTCAAAAGTTAAGTAGACAAAAGTCCAATCACTTCTCTATTCTTACTTGTAACAAGTCGAACAATCAAAAGCTGATTAAATAAGGTCAAGAGGCACTTATACTAGTACTCTAAACTCGACCTTTTCTCGTGCGGGTACGACTTTTTTCTGGCGCCGCCCCACCTGGCGGCCGAGTCGGAAACTTGCAAAAATCAAAAGTGGGGAAAGGTAGTGAAATGACGAGGCGAATGTGTTTTTGTAAATTAGACCAAGTTCGCTATTGAATGATTTCCCTAGGTCGCAACTCTCAAGAGCTCGTCACCGCGAACGCGAGGACGAGAGTCGATGTGCTCTGGCTGGCTGCCGAGAGACGACTTCACTTTGCGTGACCGGGCGCCTCGCTTGTATAGGAAGCGAGTGCGCGCTGATTGGCCGTCGGCACAAGATGGGGATGAGTGCTGCTGTGTACGTCACCTTAGTGGAGACGCACGAAGCTGTGCACGTTGCTCGAGTGGGGACGCACGCAGTGGTGTGGCAATGCGTATGAGGGTAACAGGACCCAGGCTTCGTTGATTGTGCCCTGCCCGCTTGGCAAGAAGTTCGTGCGAGGTTCATAATGGAGGAAAAATGGATTCACTTCCTCTAACTCAACTTCAATCACTGCGAGACCACCCAAAATTTGGTCTTGCGGACGGTGGAAAAAGTTAGTATTGATGTGGCAATCCTGTGCTACCAGCGCAGGCCCCTCGTGCCTCTGCACATCTGAATTTCGGATGCCTACAACTAAGCGGCAATCTAGGTGAGGTCGGGGGTCGCCTGTGCAACGGTGCTCCTCTGGGCAGAGTCACTTTTACACCTGGGCGCAGATAGCTGATATATATTTTTCAGCATATAAGCGCCCCCTAGACTCCTCCCCCTCCCACGAGGAATTCACCGGACTACTGTCCAACATTGTTGACGGAGTGGAGCAGCAGGGAGATGAAGCCGGGGGTCGAGGCGTTGTTAAATGCTTCGGTCGTCTGGATGTCCTCCTGCTGAATACCGGTTCGACCGGACCGACGTTTGTTAGTTCATGGAGATCACGCCCTCCATGGAGATCAAGTAATCGTAAGTAGAGTGCACGCCCTTTCGACGGTTACTGCTTTGCTGGGATCGTTCATGACATGGTCGGGTCCCCCTGAGGATATGGTGGATCGCGCATGCGTCGAGTACGCAGGGTGATAAAGGCGAGCTAGCATCTCTGCTGGAGGCCGCTCTGCGACGAGGCGGACTGTGATGTGTGGGGTAAAACATACAAAGTAGTCATGTCCCGCCTCAGGGCGCCCAGGACGGCGCCGTCCACCGCGCCGGACATGGTGCGACGAGCAGTGTCCAAGTTGTCTCTGACGATCGTTCCTCGGTTGATTAATGTTCCACCATTACTAGAAGAGCACTTGATTTCCGAAGTCAGCATCGAGGAGCTGCGGTGTGCATGCCGACGGGTGCGGATCGGGGCACCCCCGGTTCAGACGGCATCCCTAACACCGCCTTAAAGGAGTGGAATCATGTTTCGACAATTTCTGACGCGTTTTTACGATGTATCTCAGGAAGTAGTGCTTCCCGATACGTTGAAAGCGGCAAAGACTTGTCCTGATGCTCAAAACCAGACAAGACTGCCATCGATCCTTCGTCTCACCTTCCGCTGTGCAAGCACGACACAGCAGGTAAAATCCTCAAAAGAATTATAGTTGGTCGCCTGAAGGCACACACTGAGGGACCTGCTGGGCTGGCAGACTCACAGTACGGCTTTTGTAAGGGGTAAATAATTATTGATGTCATACAGACCATACTCAGCACTATACGATCAGCCTTCAGGGGCAAACGATGGCACCGAGGTACCAAGGAGCACTGCGCCATCATCACCTTAGACGTGAGAAACACCTTTAACTCGGCACGGTGGTTCAAAATTCTCATGGCCCTGTGCCAAATGGAGGTCCCAGCTTATCTGTTGCGGATGGTGGCAGCTACTTCTGCGATTGAGCAGAGATCTGCGATGTAACGGCTGTCGAGCCACAGGGATCTGTACTTGGTCCCATTTTTTGGAACGTCATGTACGAAAGTATCCTTAGGCTCAATCTACCTGAGTCCGCAAAAATCGTGGGGTTTACGGACGACATTGCAGTCACAGTGGTTGCCGAGTACCTAGACCTTGTCGAGTTTTACTCAAACGAGACTACAAATCTGGTGCGAGCAGCCCTAAATTACTTGGGACTACAGACCGTGGACTAGGAAACCGAGTTACTTCTGGTCACCAGCAGGAAAATGAGAGAGACCATCATCCTTAAAGCCAACCACATCATGTACAAGGTCTTCTGCAACAATAGTTTCTCTAAGCGTTTGTAATAGTTCTTGTAATCATTTTCAAGTCTACGTTTGTAAATAAAGTCTTGTGTCTCTCAGACAACAGCGGTGAGATAAAGTAAAACATTGGAGTTATTAGCCACGGAAAGGGTGACATAACAGTAGTGATACACACGTGCGCTCATGGCTGACCTTTGACCTATTCTGATCTTCTGGCACGAGTACAAAAACCACGTAAGAGTGATGTTTTTGTACAAAATTGTAAGATTCGGCAGCGGTTAAATTTTCGCGCTTATTATATTAGATTGGTGCCTTTTGTACGTTGACTTATTCCGGCGCTGCGGGAGCGACCGAGCACTGCTCTCTTGGCTTTAAGCCGCGACCAACGCAACTTTGTTCAGAGTTCACTTTATTACAAGTTTATTTGCTACACGCATAATATCACATTTTCTTCAATAAACAGTTTTTCATTTAGTTTAAAAGGTGCCATTAATTATTTGTTTTACCCTCTCATATCCAGAAACACAACAGTATTGATAGTGGCAACATCGATCTCACGTGAATACTTTATTTGAAATAATTCAACAATAAAAGAAAATACTTTTATAAACTTACCGATTTGAATGATGTTTGGCAGAGCTGTGCATACTGTAATTAGTATGATGATGATGCAGTTTTTGAAAATTTGCTTCATTTTATCTGTTAAAATATAAATTAACTTGTTATATTGTAACGGTGGGACTTCGGGGTGGCTTGTAATTACAAGTCGTTAAATTCGGTGAAAAGTATTTTTGGTGATTTATTGAAAGACTAAGTGATTAAATATTTACAGATAAGGCAATTAAACTTAGCGAACAAATGATTAATTTAAAATAAATGAGAAAATAAAGAAGCAATAACTTTGATCAAGCATTTAACAGTTATAAAGTAACAAGTATTACTTGTATATAATATTTAGTAGTAGCAAAACAAGCGTATTTCTAGCAATTAATATTTAGCAGTGGCAAAAGCAAAGCGGCACCAAGCAAACGGACACAGGTATGTCGGATTAGCTCTAGGTTTGATTGAATCGAGAGGTTGGTACCTGCAACAAAATGCGTCGGCTCCGATAAATATCTATCTATGGTACATAGGTCACACACATACAGCCCCGAGTCAGTTGGCATGGAACGGAGGAATAGGACGGAAATCGGAACGGGGATGTTCACGAGTGCCTAAGAGAGCTGGAGAGAATGCGTGTGCTCACGCACTGAAAGGTATAACGTTTCTGCAGTCATAGTAATAGACCAATGCACGTGCATTAAAAAGAATGATGTATTTTATGGGATTCAAAAATTATTATAAATAGCGCGCATCTTTGTAATCTCTTGCTCTTTCTTTGATAGACGCACACACATCTTACGGTCTTCGCACACTAACACCTTATCCTAGTTTCTTTGAGTGAATTATCACCGAGCCAATCACGTGATACATTATAACTATAATTGTAACGAGAAATGTAATACCCATTTTATACGAGCGCGGGTATTATTTAACAAATAATAAAAAGTAGGTTGAAGTTAATCCAAGGTGAAGGATTCGTGCTTCGCAATTTCGATAAATGATTTTATAGAATATTGTTATCAGCATATGTGGGGACAAGGGTACCGATGCGATGTCTTGTACGCAGCTAATTCCGGTCTTTCCTCCCCTTGTCCCTTTCTTATCAGCATTTAAAAATTTGAAAAGGGGGGCGTTCTACTTGCACGGAGACCCACGCGTGATGCTTACGCAACGAGTGCCTCAATACCGGTCTCACTTACATATGTATTTGCTCTACTTCGCGCATGGCAAAGGCGTGCTCAAATACCCAGGCTACTCATACTACCTCGATTATCCAGTGATCAAGGTAGAGGTACAGTCAGTGCACTTATAAAATGGCTACTGATTTTTTGCAACAATATCCTATATTTATAGTTGAAGTTCAAATTTTTTGTAATTTCTTGTGACCTATACTAGGATAAAACTTTTTTGCAAAAAATTTATTCGAATATTTTACCAGAATGTATCTGGTAAAAAAATCCTCGATAGAGAAGCCAACAATGAAAAACATCTTGTTTCAGAGATGTTACATATCAAAGTACACAATTTGAGAATTAATAAAAAAAAGACATCCAATTTTTAATTAGTTTCTGCAACCCACTCTTCGAATCTTTGTAGTAGTTGCTTATTTCTTCCGTTTTTGCCCTATGATTAGTTTGAACTCCTAACACGAATGCTGAACACGTGTCCTATGAAGACTTTGTGTAAATAAAATTTGACCATTACTCGGACTATATTGGCAAATCTTTTCAACCACACTTGGTAAAAAATTTTCTGTATAATTTTTATGACACATTATACGTGCTCATCAGTATCATTTAAACTCTGCTGAATGGACAGGACTCAGGGACTCAGAGTGGTATTCGTCTTGGTCGCCTTACACAGACAGGCTCGTCAGAGTTAATGGTTGGCTCTTAGACGATGTTTTATGACGACAATGATGACAGGGAATAAAAATTTCTCAGCTGTGAAGCGGAATTAGCGGTCTCCTTCCTCATTATCAGTACACGAGAGGAAGACAAATCTTGATTCTACGCTGGCTGGCTCCAAAGGCAGTTTTGCGGAGGTGCTGACTTGCTGGTAGACACGAAAGCTGGTGGACAGCTGGTAGGACTGCCAAAGGGCCGTTCTTTAGTTCATATTCATTTTAAAGGAGAAAAATTCAAACTCGTTTGTGACAGTAGAGGTGGGAGGCATTGAAGTGCTGGATTATATCGAACATCCAGCTCGAGCCTTCAAATAATAGCCCTGATTGACCTTCTAGGAGTGCAGCGGTTGTCGACAACTTAGGTAAGTCCAGGAAGTCACTGCTTAATTAAAAAATTTATAGAATAAGAGAACGAATTAAGAGAACTTTAGTACCCGGAATAACATGAATAAGGCCACCACATCACACTGCCTAAAAGTATCCCTTAGTAGCTGGTAAGTAACCTCATGTAAACCAAGTAAGCCAATGGAACCAGCTCGTTAAATTTTTAAGTAATTAAATATGTTGTTAACCCGAGTAACCCGATCAACCACTCAATTATCGCAATTTGGAAATGAACGAATTTACAAACCAAGGCAACCACAAATAACTCCCAGTAACCCTAAATTACTGAATGAACTATAATGACCATTCAGCTTATGCAGTTGTTAAATAATAAAACACTCTAAACTCGTGAGTTTTCATGAATCTGTAATCAGATATTAACATCAACAAAAGAAAAACATGACAAATAGTTATTGCAAAAACCATAATAATAATATTATGAATCCTACGGGCCATCCATAAATTTTGTAAACACGTTTGGCAGAGGAGGGGGGGGGGGGGCTGATCCAACGAGTTTACGTAAACAAACTTTTCCACATATGTTGCATTTCACGTCAACTCTCCCAGTGCCGCGTGGCGCGGCAGAATTAAGTCAAATCACTAAATTTGTGAAACACTCTAAAAGTACTATAATGCACCTAGAGAAAAAAACGAACTCATGAATTCAATGAAAAATCACCTCAGCTTTCCAATGGTGAAGTCAGATTTTCTGAGATTTTCCGCTTTACCCGGGAAAATTACAGGGAAAACTTTAAAATCAATTATCTCAAAAACTTCATTTTTAAGATTTTTTGAAATAGTCTAAATCGAAGGATCAGGAAATTTTCCATCGATACAGTCGTCCCTGTTTTTACGCGGCTTTTTTTTACGCGATTTCAATTATACGCGGTTACAGAATTGAGACCGAAAAATTTTTTTTACGCGCACTGATTTGATTATACGCGGATTCCTTCGCGAGTAGCGCCAATGATCATCGCTTATTCTATTGTTAATCAGCTATATTCATGTAGTTTCCCGGATGTGGCCCTCGAGTATGATCCAATCATGGTGCGTAGCATGAAATTTAAGCATGATTGTGAAGTTGCTGTGACTGCCTACGTTGAATTACACAAAAATATTATGAGACGTGCTAAACAGACACGCGTTACTGATTTTTTTAAGTAACATTTACCGGTATTTTTGAATAAAATGTTTTGGAAATCGAAAATTTGTCACACCTTTGCATGTAACCCCCCTTTTCCCATAAGAGCAATGTTTTTTTTTACGCGATTTTTTGTACGCGGTACTTTTTTGGTACGGAACTACCGCGTAAAAACAGGGACGACTGTATAGACATTTTTCAGAAAGGCGTTTATTGATTTTAGCGAGATATAGCGAGAGAAAGAAGAAAAAACATGGTTTTTTGGCCCGCGCGGGTGGTCGGACGCCACCAACCGAACAAAAAACCACGTTTTTTCTTCTTTCTCTCACTATATCTCGCTAAATTCAAAAAACGCCTCTCTGGAAAATGTCTATATCGATGGGAAATTTCCTGATATTTCGATCTAGACTACATGTATTTAAAAAAAATCTTAAAAATGAAGTTTTTGAGATAATCGACTTTAAAGTTTTCCCAGCGATTTTCCCGGGTAAAGCGGAAAATTTCGGAAAATCTGACCTCGCCATCGGAAAACTGAGGCGATTTCTCATCGAAATCATGGGTTTGTTTGTTTCTCTATGTGCATTTTAGTACTTTTACAGCGATTCCCAAATTTAGTGATTTGACTTAATTCTGCCGCGCCATGCGGCACTGGGAGAGTTGACAAGAAATGCCACATATGTACTTCTGAAGAGTTCATTCAAAATAAAAGTTCTGAAAAATTCAGCCCTGTAAGTCCATCACAGTGTGCTTGAAGAGCCTATAGGTTTGCCAAAAATACCTCGAAACTCTGTGGTAAGGGTTCAAAAGTAAGTAAATCACTGAATATGAAACTGTTCAAACAAAAATCCTAGCTGCTACTCTAGTGAAATGTTCTCTTAAACTGCATCAAACCACTTATTGCCGTTATTTAATATTGCTGTTTTTGGGGGTTTGTTTAAATTTTTAAAGTGCAAAAAACAACCTTTAATTTGATTACTTCAAAAGCATTCCAAGTAATATAGAACTGGAGATACAGCTATATGAAGATTTACGAATAACACAGGCACACAAAAAAAAAATGCTCAGTCCCAGAGACCGGACCCAGTAGACTTTATGTTTTTGGGGTCGCTGAATCCGAATCCGACGTCGGTTGTTCGCCATCAGATCGATTTAAGGTCATTTGAAGGTCATTCAAAGGTCAAATCATGTAAAATAGGTTTTAAAATCTGAAACTATTCCTACATAGGTTTTTGAGGATGCTGAATTCAAATCTGAAGTCAGATGACCTCTACGACCTTACCTTCAAGGTCATTTGAAGGTCAAACTTAGAAAATGCGATATAAAAATCCGAAAAATATATTTTTTTATGTTTTGAGAGTTGCTGAATTCAAATTCAAGGTCATTTTGACTCAATGTTGACATCTAAAGGTCATTTAGAGGTCATTTGAAGGTCAAATCATAAAAAACAGGTTAAAAAATTGGAAAAAACTCCTATGTGGGTTTTTGAGGATGCTGAATTCAAATCTAAAGTCAGATGACCTCTCAGACCTCACCTTCGAGGTCATTTGAAGGTCAAACATAATAAATTCGATATAAAAGTCCGAAAAACATATTTTTTATGTTTCAAGGGTCGGTGAATTTGAATCAAAGTTCATTACCACTATACTGACTAATTTTAAGCTTATTTCAAGATTGAATTAATGAAAAGAGGGCAAAACTTGATAAAATATTGTTAATTTTGCATGCCTGTTTACCTTTTTCTTTTATAACGCACCTTTTTTTCTTCAAACGATCGGCGTAAAGGTTGCCGTCTGCGTTTAGTCCTTTATGTTCACTCTCTTTCTCTTCAACATCCAGCAGTAATCAGCCATCATTGTAACATCCCATCTACCTTGATATCGCTGCTCCATATGTTTAATATCTTGATGGAATCGTTCTCCTTGTTCGTCGCTAAAATCACCGCAGTTTTTCGGGAACTCATCTGAATGGTTATGCAAGAAATGCAGTTTGTAAGACATATTACATTTCATTTCACCGAAATTGTTTATCATTGTTGATATTAAAACTTTGTAATCATCGCTTCTGCGATTACCTAGAAAATTTTCCACAACATTTTTGAAGCTATGCCATGCAGCTTTCTGAAACTCAGTCATCTTAGTTGGAAAATTGTCATCTTTCAGCATTTTTCTTATTTCTGGTCCATCGAATATTCCTTCTTTTAATTTGGCATCAGATTTTTAGGAAAATTTAGATTCTAAATATTTGTAACATTCATCGCTCTCGCTCAAAGCTTTTACAAATTGTTTCATAATGCCCAATTTAATATGTAAAGGAGGTAGTAAAACTTTTTTAGGGTCTACTAACGAACTGTTAATAACATTATGATGTCCAGCTTCTAAAGAATTTCTCTCAGTCCTCTTATGGTCGGTGTAATGGTTTTTACGATCTCTGCTATCCCACAAGCACTTGAAACATGGGTACTTTGTAAATCCAGATTGCTGTCCCATCAGCATACCTAAAACTTTCAAGTCCCCACATATTAGCCATTTATTTTCTTGGTAGTTGATGCTCTCTAATAGTATCTTCATACTTCCATATGTTTCTTTCATAGTTGTACTGTGAGCAGTAGGAATAGACGCAAACTTATTAGTATTATGCAACAATACAGCTTTTAAGCTCCTTTTTGAAGAATCAATAAAAAGTCTCCATTCGTCGGTTTTATAATTATTACATTTAATTTCTGTCATTAGACCTTCAACATTATTACAATAAGGGCTTGAAAGTTTTTGGTATGCTGATGGGACAGCAATCTGGATTTACAAAGTACCCATGTTTCAAGTGCTTGTGGGACAGCAGAGATCGTAAAAACCATTACACCGACCACAAGTGGACTGAGAGAAATTCTTTAGAAGCTGGACATCATAATGTTATTAACAGTTCGTTAGTAGACCCTAGAAAAGTTTTACTACCTCCTTTACATATTAAATTGGACATTATGAAACAATTTGTTAAAGCTTTGAGTGAGAGTGATGAATGGTTACAAATATTTAGAATCTAAATTTTCCTTTAAATCTGATGCCAAATTAAAAGAAGGAATATTCGATGGACCAAAAATAAGAAAAATGCTGAAAGATGACAATTTTCCAACTAAGAAGACTGAGGTTCAGAAAGCTGCATGGCATAGCTTCAAAAATGTTGTGGAAAATTTTCTAGGTAATCGCAGAAGCGATGATTACAAAGTTTTAATATCAACAATGATAAACAATTTCAGTGAAATGGAATGTAATATGTCTTACAAACTGCATTTCTTGCATAACCATTCAGATAAGTTCCCGAAAAACTGTGGTGATTTTAGCAACGAGCAGGGAGAACGATTCCATCATGACATCAAACATATGGAGCAGCGATATCAAGGTAGATGGGATGTGGCAATGATGGCTGATTACTGCTGGATGTTGAAGAGAAAGAGAGTGAACATAAAGGACTAAACGCAGACGGCAACCTTTAGGCAGATCGTTTGAAGAAAAAATGGGGCGTTACAAATGAAAAAAGTAAAAAGGCATACGAAATTAACAATATTTCATCAAGTTTTGCCCTCTTTTCATTAACTTAACCTTGAAATGACATTGATCTTAACTTTTTACAGGTTACTCAATCAAAAAGCTGAATTACTTAGCTCAAAAAACCTATACACAATCTTTTTTCGATACTTTGTCGTTTTCACTAGATTTAATTTTAAAATAAGCTTAAAATTAGTCAGTATAGTGGTAATGAACTTTGATTCAAATTCACCGACCCTTGAAACATAAAAAATATGTTTTTCGGACTTTTATATCGAATTTATTATGTTTGACCTTCAAATGACCTCGAAGGTGAGGTCTGAGAGGTCATCTGACTTTAGATTTGAATTCAGCATCCTCAAAAACCCATATAGTAGTTTTTTCCAATTTTTTAACCTGTTTTTTATGATTTGACCTTCAAATGACCTCCAAATGACCTTTAGATGTCAACATTGAGTCAAAATGACCTTGAATTTGAATTCAGCGACTCTCAAAACATAAAAAAATATATTTTCGGATTTTTATATCGCATTTTCTAAGTTTGACCTTCAAATGACCTTGAAGGTAAGGTCGTACAGGTCATCTGACTTCAGATTTGAATTCAGCATCCTCAAAAACCTATGTAGGAATAGTTTCAGATTTTAAAACCTATTTTACATGATTTGACCTTTGAATGACCTTCAAATGACCTTAAATCAATCTGATGGCGAAAAACCGACGACGGATTCGGATTCAGCGACCCCAAAAACATAAAGTCTACTGGGTCCGGTCTCTGGGACTGAGCATTTTTTTTTTTGTGTGCCTGTGTTATATGCACTGTATTCTGTGTGGGGTCGGAAAACAAATAACAGAATATTTGATAAAAAGTGACTCTGAATTCTATGGAAATCTTTTAGATGAAATTAAATTCCCATATCAAGTTGGACGAATGACACGTCCGCTTTCAGGTCGAAGATATTGGAAATGCAAAGAATGGGAAAACTGGATATTATACGCTAGTCTTATATTATTTTCATTAAAATACAAATCGCCAAAGCTGCAATATTGGAGTTTGCTGGTTGAAAGTTTGCACATTTTGTTACAAGAAAATATTACAACAGAAGAGCTGAATAACACTGAAGAGAACTTGCGACAATTTGTAAAAAAAACTCAAGATGATTTCAAAATCAAAGCGATGACCTACAACGTCCATCAATTATTACATATTTGTCAAAGCGTACGGGATTGGGGTCCACTTAACGCTCATTCTGCATTTGCCTTCGAGTCTGGAAATCATGACTTACTCCAAGCCATTCATTGTGGAAAAGGTGTTATTTCTCAAATATTAAGGCATTTGAAAATAACTGAGTCAATAACAACATTAAAAAGCCATGTATTTGAAAATTCATCAATAATAGCTCGGGATTATTGCCAAAAAACCTTTACCACAAGAGTAAAAAATAACCTCAAATTGACTTATATTACATACTTCGGAATTGCCGTTCCTATACTTGAAGATGTTAAAAAAAAATTCCAATTATCGTCCAGTTATATTTTTTTTAAAAGGATGTCAAAAAGTCGATGTTTATTTTCGGGTAAAATTAACGCAAGATCTGATAATTCTAAGGCGCAGTTACATAACGGCAAGTTTATTAGAATACTCGGATTTTTAATAGACGTAGATAGTAAAAATGAATTTATGTTGTGTAGAAAATTAGAAACGTCTCGAGAATTATTTAACAATTGTTCTAAAATTTGCGAAGTTCTCAAAGAAGATGATAATGATGAGCTTTTTCCAACGAAGGATATCAAAACTATATGTGGCATTTCACGTCAACTCTCCCAGTGCCGCGCGGTGCGGCAGAATTAAGCCAAATCACTAAATTTGTGAATCGCTGTAAAAGTACTAAAATGCACCTAGAGAAAAAAACGAACCCATGGTTTCGATGGGAAATCGCCTCAGCTTTCCGATGGTGAGGTCAGATTTTCCGAAATTTTTCGCTTTACCCGGAAAAATCGCTGGGAAAACTTTAAAGTCGATTATCTCGAAAACTTCATTTTTAAGATTTTTTTAAATAGTCTAGATCGAAAGATCAGGAAATTTCCCATCGATATAGACCTTTTCCAGAGAGGCGTTTTTTGATTTTAGCGAGATATAGCGAGAGAAAGAAGAAAAAACGTGGTTTTTT
>NW_019640832.1:153484-184516 GCF_000599845.2 Trichogramma pretiosum | reverse complement strand
TGTTAGATTTCGATAAAAAAATCACTGTGGTACTGGTACACGTTCAAACAGTCATTTTTTTTCAGTAATTTTTAGGGTCACGCTCAAATACTACTGGTAACTCAACATTAACTCAAATCTTATCTTAATTTATATGGATTTAAAGAGGACAAAATTTCCAAGAAATTAAAAAAAAAAGCGTGTCGATACGATAAATCTAGCCCAAGATAGAAGCATTTGAAAATCGACAAAATTTCGATGAATTTTTTCGTTGCGATAATTTTGTTGCCGAGTGTATAAATCCATATCATCACCGAAATTGAAAACGAATTATTTGGTTCATAATGTAAATGTTAATAATAAAAATTGTTTCATGAATTTCATGATTGTGATGAAGTTTTACTATTTTATCAAGATCTTATACAAGAACTTGGAACCAGATGTCTTACTATTTTATCAAGATCTTATACAAGAACTTGGAACCAGATGTCTTACTATTTTATCAAGATCTTATACAAGAACTTGCTACCAGATGTCTTACAATTTCATCAAGATCTTATGCAAGAACTTACAAGGTCGATTATCATATTTAAGTTCTTGCATAAGATCTTATACAAGATCTTATTAAAATCTTGCCTAAGAACTTATAAAATATTTTCATTGGGGTAGATGCATCAGCGGTGTACGCGAGTGCGCAAAACAGCCAAATCACACAGTTTTTGACTCGCTGTACGGACTTCATATTCTAGTCTATTCTTCAGTAAGACTGTAAAAAAAAGGACTTTTTCGATTTGCTCGATGGCGTGAAGAGGGAAAGAGCGCGCGGTCAATTTGGTGTATAATGAACATATTTTACTATCACAAAAAAAATTTCTATTTCGATTTATATAGCTATTTTTTGCTGAAGCAGAATTTAAGCTTTCAACACAGGTCGGTCCCCTTAAAGCCATCAAAATATGCATAAAAAATTTTATAAAGTTGTCTTTTATTTTTGTATTAAAAATAAACCTTCGAAAAAATTGTACATTTTTTTAGTTTGAAGGTAAAAGGTCCTACGGCTAATCGTAGCCCATTTTTACTTCAAATTAGACTTTTGTAATCTAAGTTAGCATCTTTAATATCAATAAGAGAGGAATGTTATGATGACATTCGAATGATTAAGGTCAGTCTTTTTTGAAAATTCACAATCTTCGATAGAAAAAAGGAAAAGGAAGGGAAAAAATGGAAATTTGGTTAAATCTGAAAATCTTTTGTAATCAATCGAGCTTGAAAAATTTCCTTAATCTTATTTCCTATTTCAAATAATTAAGGATCATTAAGGATCATGTAATTGAGATTATTTAAGGATATTACTGGATGTATATAAAACTATTTGAATTTAAACTAATTGTAAATATCCGTTCAAATATAAGAAAAGAGATTAGAAACGATCATTTTTTATCGTTAAAAAAAACACATTGGTTTTTTCATTTTATGCTTGAATAAAATATATTTTCAATGAAAGAGTGTACTTAGGTTGGGTGCCACGAATATATAATTTTTTTTTGTAACTATTATTCTTTTCCAATCGACCTTAGTTATAACTTCTACTTCAGGCACGACCATAGATATTCACTCATTATCAGTTTAGTAACAAACCTCGTTTGTAAGAAACTTTAGGAATGGATCATCACAGGATAAACACTTATTAACTGAAATAATTTTGTTATCTAAAAACAGAGTTTTCCACTTCTACATTTTTTGAAATTAATCAAAAAATTTAATAGATTTTAAAAACATTTTATGCTATATAGAACAAAATTTGAGACCGGTAATTTACAGAATCTCTTCCTAGACATACTGCGCATGTCGAATTCATTAGTTTTTGTAGCTTGATCGACAAATCATTTAAATTTGAATATTTGTTAAAATGAAAATAATCGTAGTTTTGGAAACCTCTCATTCAATCATACACACAAAATTTATTTATAAAAGTATTAAACTTTTTTCAAAAATAACCATTAAATGAAAAAATTAATTTAAAAAAAATTTAAGTCATTCGATGACCTTAAAAATAAGTAAAAAAATATTGTAAAATCTCAACAGCATTTTTTGAATTAATTATAGCTTTTTTAAAAATATTTTATAATTGTTCGAATATTGATACCACAACATCATTTGAATATTCTTTTTACGTTATTATTATTTTATTTTCTGCACACCAGGTAGCTCCCAAAAAATTTATTTATAACATTAAATTCAATTATACACTGTATTTTCGAATATGAAATAAAAATAGATTGTACAAAAATATTTTATATCAATATTCAAACAAATTAAATTTTGAATAAAAATTACAAAAAAGGAAATTGTGCTTATTATATTTTTTTCTTATTATTCACTTAAAATCGATTACTAATATATCTGATTGATAGCTCAATCACTAGAGTACCAGCTTCGAAATCAAAAGATCCCCGGTTCAATTCTTACCCTTGAGAGAAACTTTTTTTCATTTTTTCGATGACCAACATATCCTCGTGGATCGTCTAAGAAAGTCCTCGTGGATAAACTGGTGAAAATCTACATGAAATCTATGATCTTTCCTCGTGGAATCTATAAACTGTTTTGGTGGAATCGATGTACTTTCCGCGCTGTTTCCACACTATTTCCACGCTATTTCCATGCATAATCCATCTCCGATCAGCATCGATTCCACGAAGCTGATCCACGAGGAAATCCATGAAACTATTTTCAACTGGGTACGGTCAAATTTTATTTTCCGTAGTCTCGATTTAATATAAATATTAATGAGCGTCCAAGGAAAATCGTTATCCATAAGTATCTTATGGACTATGCCTAAATTTTTCGCATGTAAATGAGTCCGACAGTAAAACAGCCTGGTTAACCAAATTGTATAAAACATTAATCTTCTTTTATGTCTTGGGTACTAAGTTGAAGTATTTTCTCATGAGGCTGATTATCGATATCTCGATCGCAAACTACTAGTTGAGAACATTCCACTTCCATTTGCGAATCATCGATGTTCTCTTCACTTCCAGTGCCTTTTTTTTATCATCTTTATCAAATTAAATATTTTTGTTGTCTTTCAAAATTTTATTTTTTCAGCTCATGGCTTATATAATTTAATGTATGATTTACTTCCTATTTTGTCAAAGTAAGTGCGCAATTAATTCTATTCAAAAAAGTCTTTAGTATTATTTATTTATTTTTCTAATTTTTGAATCAATCCATCTACTATTGAAAAATTATTTCATGAGCTATGATAGTAATGAAATTAAACATATTCTGACAACTATTCATACGCAAAATGAAATTTTCTTTTTCAAACTTTAATTTTACTGAAAGCCTGAAAATAATTCAGTTCGTGATTCTTAACACGCATTTTGCATAAAAAACCTTACTTATGATTCTACTTGCCCGGCCGTCTCAATCAAAATCGATGCGAACCTTACAACATTAAGTAAAGAAAGCTTTTCGTACTTCGAATATAGCTAAATTTTTTTTATTACAGAACCAAATTTTCCAGTCTTTTTTTCAATTTTTTAATGCTTATAACATAATGTTGGAAGACGATTCATTTTTTTATGCAGTGTATTTATTATTAATTACATCATGTGTAGCGGCATACTGTATGCGCTACAAGTCATTGGAATCCACCTTTGACCTCACGCGTAGATATAAGATGTACAGACGAGACGAACCCCATACACCTTGCCCCTATCACACATGTATATTCTTCTCCCATACACTTTAGCACTTGAGACCTAAAAAAAGAGAGAAAGGCAAAGTGAGAACATCAAGAGTACACGATGAGACACACAGAATCAGTCGATACGATGCCTTCATCGTAAAGCACAATGGAACAGATGACACCAAGCAGACGAATGATAAACAGCGAACCCACACCAGACATAATCACGCAGTGTTGACATATGAAACAAGCAGACAACTAACATCGAATTTTCGATGTCGATCAATATCGATTGGCGCTCGCGTGTCGCTTCAGACGACACATGAGATCGACGACTGCGAGCACGTTGCGAATCGGCCATTATTGCAAGTCTGCTTGTACGCTACACACGTGTTACGCTGTGCCGAACGAAAACGAGAAAGTGAAAGTACTAGTAAGAATATCAAATGTGTCTCGAGAAGTATCTCTTCGCCTTCCAAGTGCTCCTGGTGACGACGTTCTCACGATGTGTTGCGTACCGTACTCTGTCGATAATACAGTTCAAAAAAATGTATCGCTAAAAAAAACAACAGATGGCGCTCTCAGTACTACTTTATTATTGAACGATTTAATATTCTGAAACTCATGAACTCAATAAATGGCGCTACTAGTGGTGCGACGGACGGCTGACCCCGGGGTGGGAGAAAGCAGCAAATCACCTGCCGTCGAATAAATTTCTATAGGATCACCTTACCTGGTCGAGTACTCCCAGAGGGGATATTTGGCCCGTCGTCAGTGCGAGCTTGCTGTAGACTCGCTGGCTTACCGTTGACCTCCCGCAACTGATGCTGAAATCCGCGAAAAAGAACGGTCGCGAAATAACTAGGCTATGGTGTCGATTAAATGTACTTCTTTATTTAATCCAAGGCCCAACTGGCCGAAAAACCACTTCAAATTGCCCAACGGGCGATATCTTACAATAATACGCGACGAGGCACAAGTTCGACTCGACTTTACTTCCGACTTTGCCCACCAGGGGCGCGCTCGGCGCTCGCGTCTACCGTATCTCGTGATACGAGCTTAATCGGCCGAGCCAATATGGCCGCTGCGCGCGCGATCTATGCGACGATGTCGAGTGCACGTGTACCGACGCGACGTGGCACTCGCACCGTGGTCTCGATGATGCGTTTGATACTTTGTCGCGGTCGATCCGCTCTGATGTTACCGGCACGGATTTTCACGTACTCACGCACACCAATACAATGCTGGCTGCGTATCGCCGCTGCGATACTCGCCAGCCGAGCTCGAACACACACGCAATCACACGCTCACGACCCGGCAGTCGCTTCGACCAACGACTCGCGTATAATCTTAAAAACTAACCCCAATTCTTCGGCGCCTCGGCGTTGGATGGGCTCCTTTCCTTACTGGCGTTCGGCCCTCGTCCGGGCGTCGATGGTCACGTGCGACGGAGCTGTGCGTTCTTGCGCCCACGTCTGGGCGACGATGTCCAACGACGTACACACGTGCGCACTCACTTGCACGAGCCCTACTGGGCGACACTCACACGGGTGCACTGACTTGCACGGGCCCGGCTGGGCGAGATTTGCCGTACTGGCCAACTCTTTCACGGGCACGCACTACAACTAGCCCTCCTGGGCGAACTCGCACTTGTACTTCTGCGTCGGCTTTCTTTTGTGCCGTCTTCCACGAGCACAGACCGCGGTGGCTTTCTACTTTTATATATCGCACTCGTAACTTGCGATAACCTCAAAACTTTGCGATGGCTGCCGTATCTCACGTGTCTTCGTGTTGCTTGCTCGAGCTATTCTGCCGCGATCTATTGCGCGTCGGCGCGTCTGCTCACGCGCAGCAGTCCGTCTCTCTCGCACGCGTACGCCGCCGCACGTGCCGAAACGTCGTTGCTTGCTGCTGCCGCTGCTGTCCTTCTCGACCTGTAAGTCGCGAAAACATACACGCACACACACATGCTCGCGCGACTTATGCTAAAATACACGGCGCGACGCTTATATGCCTTGTGCCCCGTCACAGTGGTGATACATATTTTTTTCAGCATACGCGCCCGTTTGAGGCGTATTTCGCACTGAGCGCGCTCAGTGGATAACCCCATTGCGTGTAGTCAGGCAACGAAGCGCCACTGTCCTCGCACTGACATCATATGATGTCAATGCGAGGAGGCTGATGTAAGTACGAGGAGACTGATTTCAGTACGAGGCAGCGGCTAATACGACTATACTATAGCGCGCCTAGCGGACAGCAATTAATACGATCCGGTGTATAGCCGGTTGCTATCAGTATCCACAATTGCTTACGTACGCTACAGCGCAAACGCCTTTTACTTAACCTAAAATTATTAAAATCGTTCACTATGGCTTTACAACAGAATATATGTATTAAAAATACAAAATTATGATTTGATTTTATTCTTGCCCTTCCTCTCTATTTAATTACACAAAACTGTGCTTATATTGCTGAAAATCAATATCAAATAAAATTTGATACTGCTCGCCTTCGGCTCGCTAAAACACTGAAGGAATCATCACAGCTCGCCTTCGGCTCGCAAAAACATTTCAAAACTTTAAATCTAATTTTTATTTATTTTTTATTGATTATTAATTATTCGCGAGGAGTTGTGTGTGCTTGTATCTTAGCCTAAGCAATTGGGTTTGCAGAGTGAGCAAGAGACTATTCATTACATTTTGTATTATTTTATAGCTTCTCAAAACGTGCGCTTATGCAGAAAAATTTTTTAGACATCAATGGCTGTAAGCGGTGTGGATACGTCTCAGCGTGTTTGCAGCATTGGGGCGCTGTTGTAGTGCTGAGGCTGCGTAGCAGCCGAGGCACTACAGCGCCCCAATGCTGCAAACACACCTCGACTATATCCACACCGCATACAGCCATGAAGTAGGCCACCAACTTTTCTCAGTTCGAAAAGCTACCAAATATGGAAGTAAGGTCATTTATGACTCTGATGAAGTGAGTCTCAATCGAATACTCGAAGAGAAAGGACGTGTGTTCAACACGCGCTAGCAAAATATAAACACAAAAGCCCTAATTTCCGAATTTTTAAAAACAGCAAATAAAGTTCGAAGGCCCACAATTGAAAGCAACTAGCTAACTCACGCATAATGACGTCGACCAATGAAATAAAAAATTTGATTCTGAGCCTTGATAAGAATTTAAGTGAAAAGATCGAAGTGGTTACAAATGACGTGAAAAGCTTTAGGAGTGATGTGCAATCTTTGGAAAGGGAGAACCGAGAACTGCGTGAGCAAAACAGTGAACTCCAAGAAGAAATGGAAATGATAAAAAATGAGTAAAATCGCATTCAATCTAAAGAAAGAAAGAAAGAATAACGTAATCCTATTTAACGTTGAAGACACAAAGCAGTTCAATAACAAGATGAGCGAAATGACTACAGAACTCTTCACGAACTGTGTAATAACGGGGACATTCATAAATGACGTCATGCAAAAAAAGCTGTTTTTAGACCTCCACCCCTCTCTTGTCATAGGGTGTCATAATTAGAAACCTCCCCCCCTGAGAATGACATCATTGTTCAATGAGGTACCCCCCTAACATGAAAAAAACACGATATAGGGTAAAGTGGCTAGTTATGGGCCACCTAAGAAGAATTTTCACTTTGCTTACTTATAGAAATTGTGCATAACATTAAAAAAAATGTCTGAAAAAATATTCTGAAAGCAAAAAAGATAACCTTTCGAATGAATATATATACTTGACATGAAAACGCTAACAATATTTCTCAAGAAATGATTAAAGCAAAAAAATGAGAATCAACTAGTAATGGGCCACCCTACAGGGACGGCAATGATTCTGAACAAAGAACTGGGTTCAATTTTTATTTTCGAGCACTGAACGTCTGAAAAATGAGCATGCGTGTTTAAAAATGTAAAAGGAAACTTCTGTCATTCATAAAAATTAAATTGAACTGTTTAAATAAATATTATTAAAGATTATTACAGGTGGCCCATAATTGGATGGACAATTTTACCGGATAGCCCAGTAATGGGCCAGGGCAGAGTTATAAATCTTATACAAAAAAAGATTTCAGCAGTCCATAAGCAGAGCTGTTCATTTTTTCTGAACGAATAATATTAATAGAAATAGGGAAAAAATTTTAGAGTTAAAATTTAATTTTTATTTTTATTTATTCAAATAATAGTTCACAGGGGCCCATAACTGGCCGGCAAGAATTTTTAACTCGATAACCATTAACTTTACGAGAAAAAGTTATAGAACAAAAAGGGTTTAGAATTGATCAATTGAGACGCGTAATTTTTTCAGAATTTTTGGAACGATTTTTGGATTGTTAGATAACACCAATTTTTTCAAAAATTCAAAATTCGCTGAAAAAAAATCTGGAAAAAATCAGGCATGTTCTCTGATCAATTCTAAATACTTTTCACTCGACAACTTTTTCTTGTAAAAGTAATGGTTATCGAGTTAAAAAATTGTCAAAATCATTTTATGACATACAGGTGCAATTCAACAATATAAATTTGCCCAAACTTGGTCATTTTGGGCGTTGGAGGATTAAAACTTGAACCGTAATATTACTGTATTGGACTAAGGAAAGCTGAAAAAGCATGCGCAACTATGATCGAGACGAAACTGAGGCACTTGCATGAGGACTTATTTTTTCACTATTCATAGCAGGATATCATTATTGCACGAACAACTAGCATGAAAATCGCATTTCTTGCTATGTGCAACGGCTGGAAATTTCTTTTTTCGCGCTGCTAAAATCATATGTGCGTAAATATTTATGACGTNATTCGTATTGATGCGTACTTTCTATATTTTCCACAAACAGCTCGATATCATGTGTCATTATTGATGAACTCCCCCCTCCTCCCCATCAAGAGGATGACGTCATTTGTGGATGCCCCTTCATATCTTACTAAGTACTTCATGGAATCAAACGAAACTCAGCTTAAAAAATTCATACTGACTTTCTATTTTTCCCAACTATATCTTGAAAATTGACGGAGATATAAGTCGAAATGACCCTCAGCAATGTCAAAAAAGCGGCCTTCAAGCACCGCCGATACTTGCCAATTTTAGCTCAAAATAGTCATTATTTACGGAGATATGAGGGAAAATAACTTTTCATGTACATTATTTGTAATATCTCGCTAACTGCTTGACCAAATCGGATGAAATTAAGCTTAAAAGATTCGTATTGATGCGTACTTTTGTAATGTCGTCTGCATAGGCACCAAAATTTCAAACACCACGGACTCTAAAAGAGCCTACACATAGGCAGCCCGCCACAATCTGCGAGCCCACTAGCTGAACGGGACTTCCCAAGCGCTTCGGGCCGTAGAGAAAGAAATCTAACACCTTTTTTACGACCGCCATAAAAAGTCGACGGTTACTTATTTTCTCTACCAAAAAACTCCCTACGTACGATCTAACATCGAATATTCGAGAATCTAAAACACATGGCAAATATTTTTATTTTACATAACCAATGAATGAATCACTCTAAATAAATTAATAAACAATGTTTTACCCCGAATCAGTCTCAGCCAAGACCGCTGTAATTAAACTCTTCGGCACCATATTTTTCCTCCACATACGCCTTCCCACGTCTCTCCCAATAAACAATAAATGAATAAATAACCAAAGCAACAACAAACGGCCAATGTTAGTGAGACGCGCAGGGGGACACCCGAACTAACAACGAAAGCTAAGTATAACATTTACAACAATGATGTAATTAAACCATGAACAGCTCAAATTAATAACTATCATTTGCAACAATATATTAAAATCATTAATGTAAGTACACTGTTCGAGAACCTTCGATCGCCGGTTGGTAAATTGGAAAAGGAAAGAGAGACAAAGATCTCGGCATTACGCCGTCGTACGATAATTAGACCAATCTTAGCTCTTGAAAAGCAATAAAAATCACAGTCGCCGAAAGCCAGAGTCGACTAGGTCACCAAAAATCTCAGTCGACTCGGCCTATTCGTCCTGCAGCAGTCTATCGAGACAGATATACTCTTAAACCGCGCTTCGCGAGTTAAAGTATAAGTGCTCTTAGTGAGTTATAAGTGTAGTTCTCTCTGTCCAGCATCAATCTACTAACGGTGGTCCGGTTCGCAGCTGCACTAAAAAGAATACAACAATGTAAGTTCAATTAATGTGTTACAAATAAATTACTATATTTATATTTACTTGTCTATACAGGTCTAAGTCGTTTGACGTTGTCTCTTGTTCAAGTGCTAGTAAAACGATTTTATTCGCGATCCAAGCCATCTTTTTCATTTAAAATCAAAGTGTTATATTTTTTTATATTGTGTTGAATAGCATTGGTGTTAAATAAATCAGCGGACCTCTCGTGTTACGTCTCCTCGTGGACGTGGCACGAGAAAAGGCTAGAATCGCTATCCAAGGCCACGCGAACCTTCTGTTCGCAACTCAAAGTCACTTCCGGACGTTACACTTTCTATATTTTCCACAAACAGCTCGATATCTTGAAAATTGACGGAGATATGAGTGAAAATCTTGTTTCATAACCTCAAAATAAAGGCGCTTGACCCCTCATATCTTATTCACTACTTGATGAAATCAGACGAAACTAAGCTTAAAAGATTCATACTGACTTTCTATTTTTCCCAACAATATCTTGAAAAATGACGGAGATATAAGTCAAAATGACCCTCAACAAGGTCGAAAAGCTCAAGCACCACCGATACTTGTCAATTTCAGCTCAAAATAGTCATTATTTACGGAGATATGAGTGAATAGTATATTTTCTAACAAGTGCGCGAAGCAGTTGACTCATCCAGGAGTTGTTTTCACCCGAGCGTAGCGAGGTTGCAAAGACTCCGGGGTGAGTCAACTTCTTCGCGGACTAGTTGCAAACGATATTTTTCAACTCTGCTTGCGAGAAACTAGGGCTTTCTGACGATTTAAGGTTAGAAAGCCCGTGTTTCGCGAACGCAGTGTTAAAAAATAACTTTTCATGTACATTTTTTGTTATACCTCATTAAGTTCTCGACGGAATCGCATGAAATTAAGCTTAAAAGATTAGTATTGATACGTATTTCCTATATTTTCCTGAAACATCTCAATATCTTGAAAATTGACGGATAGTTTAGCACGTAAGTAGGTCAACGCGATTTTCGGGTATAGGCCCGAGGAAGGGGAAACGCGTAAGAGAGAGTACAGTAGGCTTCGCTAGGACATCGCAGAGGGGATACGCGCTCGCGTACAGTACATCGAGGCGGGCCTTATCACTAATCGGATTAGCAGATTAGTAAGCGCTTGTCGTAAGGTGGAGATAAAGGCATAGTGTGCGCATGTTTTATCATTCCTGGATATTGGTCGCGTAAATAGGTATTTGTGCATATCGATAATAGTTAGTTTTTATTGTTAAACTATTCGTCGATCAATAAATTATTGATTATCGATTGTTCTTTTTCTTCGTGTGTTCGTTCTTTGACATATGTAATCGTTAGCGCGTGATTCGAGTATCGCGTTCGTGAAGTGCCATAGTGATTCGTAGTAGCACCTGGCCCGTTCATTCGGTGGACGTGCACACGTACGTGGCAAAAGGGTTAAACGCGCGGGGATCCAGACAAATCATCCTTTGACAATTCATCCTGCGACAGCTCATCCGCGACAACTCATCCCCGACAATTCATCCTGGGCGACCATTCATCCGCGACAATATATCCTGGGCGACTATTCATCCTCAATAAAATTTTACTTTTATTTTATTTCATTTTTCTCTCGTTTCCTTTGGTTTCGGCATTTGTGAGCGGCTATATGTGCTATAGTGTGATCTCAGCTCACTCCAGAGCAGATTATATACCAGAGTGTGTATGTGTGTGTGTGTGTGTATCAACATTATATTATGTGTGATTTAAGCTCACTTCGAGCAGTTTATTTCATTATTAAGTATTAAGACAATTCATCCTATGACAATTCATCCGGACGACAAATCATCCCGAAAAAAAAATTGGGAATAAGTATAAATAAACGTTGGATACAAATATTGTGGAAGTAGATAACACGATATATTATGTTATTTTAGCACGATAACAAAAATAACAAATGAACAAGTCAAACGTAGAACAAAAAATTACGCGTTGAATGAGTCTCGCGCTAAAAGTTCTGGCCTCCCCAATAAATCTGGAAAACCGATGACTAAAAAAAAAAAAAAATAAATTTATTATATATTTACAAGGTATATATATAATAAATACCTTGTATTTACAAGGTATGTACATTGTATAAGGAATATTCATTTTGTATATATATCTGGTACATGCCTTGTAAATACAAGATATATACATTCTATATACGTGGTATATAGAAGCCCTATACGGAGATCGAGTGGAATGCGTGGAGGCGCTTCGGGCGCCGATGCACAAGTGAGGAAATACGCGAGTGAATTGTGTTAAATTTTCTTGTTCTCTGTGGTGACGTACTTGATAGTCGACAAGTATGGCATCCGGCGTGAATAGTTGGAAGATGCGTACAAGGTCACAGGTCGAGCAGTTCAAACAGGAGGTTCCCGATGACGTGATGAGAAAGATTAAGGAGCAATCAATACAAAAGGTGGTAGAGAAATTAAAACAGCATCGGCTGTGTACAGTGGGCGTTGAGTAAACGCTGGGAGTGCGACTGCTGCGAGCGAGTTGCAGAGCGCTGCCGAACAGTAATCAACTAGACGTTTCATGGGACCCAGAAACCGATGAGGAGACCAAACGGAGCGAGAAGAGCTTGAATGAGACGATACTTCAAGTAAAGAGCCACGAGATGAAGATTGATGGAGCACAGGGCGGTGTGTTCACCCCGCAGATGATCGAGTCACTCACGGAGAAGATAGGACGCAAAGTCGGTATCGCGGTCACGCGAGAAATAGCAAAGCTGTCTTGAAGAGGAGCTAGTACCGATGCAGGTGGCGTCTCAGTAGAGCTGGTGCTACGTAGCTCGTCTCCTTGAGACGACGATCACACACCGAAGATGAAAAAATCAAGAAAAAATCAATTTAATACAAAAATCTAAAATCCAGCAAGTAAAAAGTAAGAAAACAAAAAAACAAAAAACATGAATCAAAAAAACGAGAAAATCAAGAAAAAGAAAAGTCAGAAAATCCCAACACAAACATCGATGTTTCACATCTGGTGCATTATCAATGCGCGCTTACTCTTCAAATCGTTCCCTCTCATTGAGTTAAGTAATCAGAGTAGTTTCTTGAGCTTTAGCGCACCAGATGTGAAACATCGATGTTTGTGTTGGGATTTTCTGACATTTCTTTTTCTTGATTTTCTCGTTTTTTTGATTCATGTTCTTTGTTTTTTTGTTTTCTTACTTTTTACTTGCTGGATTTTAGATTTTTGTATTAAATTGATTTTTTCTTGATTTTTCGAGTTTTAATTTGTTTTTAATTTTTTACTTCTTTTCTTGTTTCGACTTTTACTTGTTCGATTACTTTTGAATTCTTTAATTTTCTTAAATTGATAGTAAGATGTTTCACATCTTGCAGCTGTTCATAAACAGCTGATTTTTTTTAATTTTTTCAATTTTCAATTTGTTTTATTAATCAAATTAGTGCATTGAGCTATTATCGTTCGTTATATCTTAATATAACATGATAATTTCGACTTCCCTTAAGAAGACACACACTCATAGACACGTATACATACATGCAGTAATAAGTATCAGATTTGACAACGTGCAAGATTGTGCATAGTCCCGCGACGTACATGCATAGACAACACATACGTATTATATGTATTAGCGATACGCATAAGCAAGAGAGAGAAAGATATCTCAACGCAGTCAATCTCGTGAGCTGAGCCGACTGCTGTTGCTTATGCTGTTACGTTGCCTCGTGCGTATACGTAAACACAGGCATACGCGCGTCGAGTCTCGGCAGCGGGCAGCAGCAGAAAGCAGTTCTGTAGCTGGCGCGGCAGCCAATCACAGCGCGTAGCGCAACCCGACGCTGTATAGGCAGTTCTACTACCAAAGTTGCGCTCGCTCGGACGGACGGACGGACGCTCGGTTTTTACGGGTTTACCCCTGACACCAAACGCGAATATAGATGTTTCACATCAAAACCACCGTGGAAGATGCTGCGAAAGATGGCCACGGTGGAGGATCTCGCCACTGAGGAGGTGCGACGTTCGTCGACCGTGGGACGCAAAAACGCCGCTTGGCTTGCCACCTGGCCGTTTAGCGGTATAGAAGGGATTCAACGATGATAGCGAATTGGACGGTCAACATGAGCAATCGAGCTGGCGCGATAAACCGATGCAGGCGGGCTGGTCAAGAAAAGCACCAGGGATCTTGCCTCTGCCAGATTAAGCGAGAGCGAAATAGAGGTGGAAATGGGCTCGTATGCTGCGAGATACGGGTTTGACCTTTTCCGGTGTGAGTCTGAGTTTGAGTTTAAAATTTAATTTAACGATGTATTTTTTGGTTATAATAACAATCTCAATTCGTTCGAATCGATGCGTCTCTCGTGAACTGCGCTTGCCGCCTGAAAAATGGTTATGTTGACCAAACACAAAAATTCATGACTTTATTATAATTTATCTCAAAAACGGCTAATTGTACAAAGTTGCGCCAATGTTGACTTTTGCTCAGAAAGTCAAAATCTATCTATTTGCAAATTTTCATGCGATTTGACGGGGACCCACAACCCTTATTTGGACCGAGGGGTAGCACCCCATGAGGCCCAGGTAGAGAATAGTATACATATATCAATGTTTAAAAATATATTTTTTCTTCTCCTCTGACCGAAAGCTCGTTTTTCTTCCCCGATATCGGGGAAGTATATTGTGTGTCCAGACTTAGAATTCAAAAGCCGAGTGGTGTTAGTCGGCTTTTGATACCAATCCGTTATAATATTGTTACCAGCAATGATAAGTGTCAAGTCTAATAGTACTTTACGATACTAGTGGCATAAGTACTCTGTGGCATATTTACTCTGCCGTGCCGTAAAGTGCTACTTATGACACGTGTATCGTTTCCTATTTTATAGTACATGTTGCATAAATGCGCCACCCATGCTGATATGGTAATCGCTCGAGCGAAGCGATTTTAATGTCACCGGGTGATTTTAATGTCAAAGACATATTTAAATTGTCCGAGCGAAGCTATAAAAAAAAATGTCATTATAGTTATTTTATGTATGTGATTTCATCCATTTGTACTGTCACAGAACAAACAATACAACATGCAGCGACAGAGCGCATTTGTTTGTTTTAATGAGCGCCATCTATGGCGCTGAAACTTTACTTGTCTATACAGGTCTGAGTCGTTTGACGTTGTCTCTTGTTCAAGTGCTAGTAAAACGATTTTATACGCGATCCAAGCCATCTTTTTTATTTAAAATCAAAGTGTTATATTTTGTTATATTGTGTTGAATAGCATTGGTGTTAAATAAAAAAATGTATTCCAGCGACGAATCTGACGACGAAAATAATGAGATTGTGTTGAGAGCAATAAGAGAAATTGCGGGAAATGTTTCTTTGAATCTGTTACCCGAACGTTCAAAAAAGAATTATGAAGCAACATACGAAAAATTTAAGATATGGCGTAGAGAAAATGGCACAAATTCTTTTTGTGAA
Source organism: Trichogramma pretiosum (assembly GCF_000599845.2). Taxonomy (NCBI): domain Eukaryota; kingdom Metazoa; phylum Arthropoda; class Insecta; order Hymenoptera; family Trichogrammatidae; genus Trichogramma; species Trichogramma pretiosum. The sequence continues at coordinate 169,222 of NW_019640832.1, read as the reverse complement.
AATGTGTTATTAGCTTATTTTTCGCATTTATCAAACTCTTATGCCCCAACAAGTCTTTGATCAAAATAATCTATGTTAAAGTCGACTATTAGTGCTTATAATAAGATTGACATTGGAAAATACATTAGATTAACTTCTTTTTTGAAGAAGAATTCGGATGGATATATTCCCAAAAAAATCTAATTCCCTCACTAAAGAGTATATTATACAATTTTTGGATACTGCCCCTGTTCATACACATCTGAGTGAAAAGGTATGTGTATTTATTCTCATGAATTTTATCTATAATATATTCCTATCTAATCCTTGTAAATTACTCATTAAAGGTAATACTTATATTTGGGATTTCTGGTGCCATGCGTAGAGGAGAGTTGGTCAACTTAGTGATGAGTAATATTACCATTGGAAAAGATTTTATGCTTGTAAAAATCCCCAGACCCCAAAACAAAAGTCTCAGATCTTTTACCATTGGTGATAATCTGTTTAAAATTTGCAAAAAGTATATAGATGCAAGACCAGTACCATGCAAAACTGATAGACTTTTTTTGAAATATAAGAAGGGTGTAATGATCAGGCAACCGATAGGTATCAATAAGTTTGGAACTTTACCCAGAGAAGTGGCACAATTTTTAGAATTGCCAGAAGCTGAAACTTATACGGGTCACTGCTTCAGAAGAAGCTCAGCTACATTGTTGGCAGATACTGGGGCTAACACATTAATGTTACAGAGACTTGGTGGATGGAAATCTTCAGCTGTGGCTCAATCATATCCATTGCAAATAAAAAAAACTATATAAACAAGTCACCTCTGACATTGATGTGCTTTTTGATACAACTAAGAAGAATTTTGACAATGAAGCACCATCAACCTCAGGCTTAAGGTATCCTGCGCTAGACGTAGCGACTTCAGACAAAACACACTCAAAACTATGCCGTAAAACGCCATCTATGCCACTCAAAAACGTGGCATAAGTGCGCATTTATGCAACGCAGTGCTATAAAAACTTTATCTTGTCGTCTGTTTGGAGTTCACAGGTAAACTTGAGATTTTTAAAAGATATCGCACGAAAGGAGCGATACCGCAGGAAGATATGCTTTTCGCCGTAGATGCATTACTGGTCGGCGAAGCACAGGTGTGGTATGAGAGCGTAGAATACAAATTGCACTCGTGGCAAGACTCCGAACGACGATTTCGACGAAGTTTTACTAGTCAAGCGACACCGACGGAACTGCTCACAGAGCTGCGGCGGCATACACAGGGAAAAGGTGAAGATATTAATACGTATTAAACGAACTTCAGGTACTTGTGTGGTCGTTTTTGTGAGCCGTTACCGTATGAAAATCAGGTTGCAATCGCGTTTAGAGGAATTCGGCCAGAGTATCGTAACTTTATAGCACATAGAGAGATAAACTCTTTCAGGGAATTAGAAAAAGCTGGCAAAGAATATGAGAAACTGTGCTGAATGAACGCTTATTGGCATGAGCCAGTAACGCACGCGAATCAACTGCATCCGAGTGCGGCGTACAAGCCGGTGCAAGCCAAACAGTGCGCAGCTATAGAAGTGGGCTCGCCGATGTTACAGTATAATAATTATAATTAAGTGGTTATAGTGAATAAAAATACAGAAAGAGTTAATTATTAAGTTTGTGGCACTACTTATAGTTACAGTTTCTAATAACGCAACGTTAAGATACTGGGGTCTTTAAAGTGATTTTTCCAATTAAATTTCTACAACCCAGACGAGTGCGATTTTTTATTTGAAATCTCGGACTTGTCTTAGTAATTCATATATTTATTAGGGATATTGGACTTCAAGGGCTGAAATTTTTAGGATATTTATTCATTAAAAATTTTTCAAAAGTATATACTCAGTTTCAATGTTTTTTTTAACGTGTCAAGCTTGACGTGTCAAAATAGCAAACAGACAGATACTTTTTTTCTAAGAAATCTAAATCAGATAAATTGAGTAGGTACGTAGAATTTTTGCAGTTACAATGAGCAAAATATATAACGTTTAAAAAGATTACTGTTAAACCATATTCAATTATATTGTATGTTTGCAATCCTCTCCTTTCCTTAAATTTATTAGAAAATTTATTAGTTTGTGTTATTTAAGTTTTTGGTAAATTTATCAAAAACTTTTAATATGTTTGTGACGTCCTACATAGGGATAATTATGTGTTGCAATGAATATCAATAATTAAACTTATCGTATTTATATATCTATCGAATGAAGGAAAAAAGGACTGTAAAATTGAGAGTTTTGAATAGTTATTTTATGGTCAAAAAATAGATAAAATCTATATGCATAGTAAACGAAACATGAGAGAGAATTTAATAATATTTTTTTTTAAATTCAATTATTTCCATCTAATTCAAATTTATAATCATTTATCAATATAATTAATTTTTTATAATAAAATGAGTTTATCAATTACAAATACAATTACAAAAATTCACAAATTGACGGGAAAATTTTCATTTTCATTGAATTCAATTCGAATGAATAAATTTTCGGAATCTTTTAGGGTACACTATCGTCTTTTTTCGGGTAAAGTCGATATTTGTCGTTTGTGGCGCAAACGCAGTATCATATTTAGAACTTACTGAATTAAAGCTCCTTCATATATATATATATTTCAACAAATTTGTTTTTTAAAGTACACATGTCTAGCAAAAAATGAAATCATTTTGAGAAGCCAAAATAAGTCAGATAATTTACTCATAATTTACGTAATTAATTATTGCAAAAAAAATAATTTTACATTATGTCTTATGGATAGAATATTTGAATTGTTGTTGTTTTTTTATGCTTTAATGCGATAAACAACAGCTGAGAGATATGCCTCTGGGAAAGACTTGTTATTGTCCTGCCACATCAAAAAACTAAGAGAATAATATTGTTAAATCTCAAACAAAAGTCAATTTTGACTTTCATTAATTTCGTACATCTCTTTTGCTTATGTGTAATCAAATTCATTTCAAGAGGCCAGTTTTGCTGAATTATGCCTATATTGAGTGTTACAGGTAAGTCATTAATATTTTATTGTCTTAGAAACATAATACAATTTTTGCGGCAGCTTAGTTTTTGAAATGAAAAAATAATGCTCATCATTTTTTTCATAAAGTAAATGTTTTGTACTGTGTGTATTTTTTTCTTTTTATACTTTCATAAATTCTGCAAAAAAAAATTATTCTGCAGATATTATATTTATTTATGCATTGAATGAATAGTTACTCGGTGACTTGTTTTCTTAGTTCTTTTTTAACTGGGGAAAATAATAATCATTGCTCAAACAATATATTTCAAAATTTAAAAAAAAAGATCATTTCTCTTTAGTAAATTTATTATTTTATGAGAAATTATTCTATTCCTTTATTATTTTAATCATTCAAGTAAATTTTGGAAATGATGCAATAAATTTCATCAAAAAGCTAAAATGGTTCATGCACTTCATTGGCATGTGCTCTATTTGCCTTTGTCAGTCAATTTCAAGATATTCTTAGAGACGTAAATATTTAAAGTGAATATGGTATATGTATGCAACAAGTGATAATTTACATTAAATAGATATCGATTCAAACTTTCCTGCAATGAATTTAGACGTTGTTAACAAAATAAAAAACAAAAATATTAAAAAATTATCGAAACTTGTTTCGTTAATATTTGATGAAAAAAATGTTACTGCCTTAGTTTCTATTTTTTTTCATGATAATTTATACTTTTTTCAATGAGATATAAATTTATAAATAATAAATAATTGAGTATAAAAAATTTACATAATATCTCTACGGTTTTAACTATTTTAAGACGTTGAAACATTATCTGTTTTATGCCTGTACCACATATGTATTAAACATCGAAATACAAGTAAAATATATATTAAACATCGAATTACAAATAAATCGTATACAAGGAATCCACCTTAATCATGCTTAAATCGGTCGCTGCAAATAAAATCTTTCCTTTTAAATGATGTAAACAAAGATTCAGCGTTCAAAATCATTTAGAATATAGGCAACCCTTTTTTGTAACATGTGGCTAATTGATGAAATGTCATATATTTTTGAAGGTGCCTTAAACTTTAAGGTGGCTCATCAGTAAAACGGGTCAACAACAGATGGTTATGAAACTTTACAGAAATATTCTTTATAATTTCAGCATGGGTTACCGTACTAATTTTTAAAAATGAAGCCTTTGAAAAAAGCAAATTTAACATGTGCTCTTATGGCAGGCCATCATAATTTTATACATTTTACGCCATAATTTTTTCATTCAATAACAGATCTAAACCAAAAGCGAATATGTTATGCTTCAAGTCACTACCTTTTTCTCAGAACCACTTTTTCAACTCTTGTCAGCGATTGAGAAAAAAATACAAGTTCGATCTTTATGTTTAATATCTCTTTTTAATCGTTGCAACTTCCTCTAGAACACAAACCTCTGAAAAGTTGAGAAAGTTATCCCCAATTTTCTTTATGAAGGTGAACTCACCCCAAAAACAACATTATTTCAGAAAAACTCGAGCCAAAATCGCAAGAATTAGGAACGGGATAAATAGGCCGGTGCGGAGATTGTTTGTTTTCTTTTTATGTAGAGGGTGTGAAGAGTAGAGCTGGTGAGAGTGAATTGCGTTGTGAGGTGAGTGAAGGAGCGAGTATGATTTAGACAGAGATCTGACATCGTGCCAAGAAGGCAAACACCGCCTGGCAGGCCGGGATGTTTGGCCCTGGTCCTAGTCTAGACTATGAAAATAGTTTTATAATCCTTTAACGTCTTCAGAAACGTCTTCAGAATTTTGCATTAATCTTCATGATGATCTAGATTGAGCTAGAAGGCTTCAATCGAAAACTTGAAACGGTTAAAATTTATTAAAATTTTACAAGGAACTAAAAAAAAATATTTTCAAATTTTTTTACTGGAACCATCGGGTTCTAGGAATCTTTTTTGTTAAAAATAGCATTTTTCGGCTCTAAAAGTTATCACCTTTAATTAGAAAATCTAAAAAATTTGAGGTTATGTATTTTGATGAAAAAAACAAGAAAAAAATTTTTCCAGATCTTTCGTGGCTCCGTATCGTCCTAAAAAAACTATTTTCATTGAAAAAAGAGGTTTTTTGCTTCAAGAGGTGTGTTAGGTAATCTGAAAAAATCTGAAAAAATCGAGATTACATTTTTCAATGCGATAAAAAACTGAAAAAATTTCCGAGTACTATAACGGCTCATATCACCGTATCTCGATTTCCAGAATTTTTTATGATTTTATCTGAAGGCGTGAAGCACTCAAAAAATCTGAAAAAATTCAAGGTTGTTTGGATTGTTGAAAAATATTTTTATGAATTTTTTCAGATTTTTTCATTACTTCAGGCCTTCAGAATAAATATAGATCGAAAATAGACGTTAATACCGTAAGTGGGGGGTAGGAGGGGGGAGGGGGTCAAAAATTTTGGTTTTGGGACCTTTTTACCATGTACTATAATATACCAAAAGAGCGTCAAGATCGATGACATACGTGCGCACGGTTTTGTAAAAAAGTATTATTTTGACCCATATATATAATTGACCCGGTGCACCAAGTCACCGATTTGGCCCTAGCTAAAACTTCTTCAGGAAATTTTTTCTTCTTCATGATAAAGATCGAGAGTATGAGGTACAAAGCGGGTTCAAGTCGACCTGGGGCACTAGGTTATCGATACAGACCTAACATTATCATCCTCAGGAATTTTTGTTAGAAACAGGTAAAAGTGGTCGAGTGGGAGTAGTTTAAGAGGGTAAGTAGTATAAGGTGCCCCAGGTCGATGGAACGTGGTTCATTTCCTTATACTTACTCATTAAAACACAATGAAAATAGGAATTCTCGAGGAAGTTTTTGTACTGGCTGTATCGGTAACCTGGTGCACCAAGTGAACAAAATGCACCGGGTCGCCAAAATAAACCTCTGGACATCTTCCTCAGGAATTTTTGTTTTTCGCATAGTTAAAATTGTTATATGTAAGATAGTGAATAGTATCACATCACACCAACCGCGTACGAGTATAAACCTGCATTTGATACAAAATTTACGCAACGAGTACATTGCTAAGCGATGTACTGTTATAGTCGCATTACGCTGTCACATGCCTCTCTCTTCTTCAGCATGGAGTCCCGATGTGATAGGACACAATACAACATGTCAACTACGCAGCAGCCGCAGCAACGCGCGTTTTTTTCCTACTCCACCCCATTTGCCTACTCATCGGTAGTTGCCGCTAGGCAATGCTTCGGTAAGGCCGAGGTTAGTTGAGCATTTCTGCTGCTTCGATGTTAGTCGTTTCCATACATCCGTGATATGCGATGATTAGGGGTTCAGGGACTCATCTTTCTTCTTGGTGAACCTCCGTACGCACGATGCCATCTCTCGATTGTCGTATCGCACATCCGGAGCCGGGGTTCTCCACTGTGTGGTCACACATTGCCATCGTCTCCTCCTGAGTTGAGTATTTAGAACTCGCTGCCTAGTGCCATCTTGTGAGTGTGGTTCTCGCTTCTGACTTCATTATGGAAATTGTGTGCTTCCCGTCTATCGCCAGTCTTGTAAGTCTTCATCTCAGGCTTCTACTTGTGGTTATCTTCTTCACTTCCAGCTCAGACAGTGATCGGGGGTTTTTACCGGCTTCAGAGGCTGATAGCATAGCCTGGGTCTTTTTTTGAGTGGTACTTCTATTCTCCATCGTCTTTTTCTTACTGCATCGTCCGGTCATCTTTTTCTGGCACTCTCTTCGCCCCTCAGTCGTGTCATGACAGAGTGGGCAAAGAGGACACTTCCAGCCAGTTGGGTTCAGCGTCGAGCATGAACCCTACCAGTGTCTTGGATTCCAAGGGCCCTCAAGAGAGGTGATGAAGCGCCCCTCTTTTCTCCGCGAATCGAGAGAAGTGAAAAGTGACTGGCTCGGCCTTTTCCACCACCAGAGGATACTCCGGGCACAGGTAGGTCACTCGTGTCATTTTTGGCCCAACACAGGTAAGACCTGATTTGGTGCGTCCACCGACCCTTCGTCGAGCAGGTCCATTGGGCCTGCTATTTCTCAATCTTCCTGGCTCGTTCTTCACTCCAAACGTTTTCGAGCCAGTGATAATAGAGCCTCGAGCGTTCGTCGATAAGTAGTGCCAGTGGAGGGATGCGGGCAAAAACGTAAAAGGCCTCGTTTTAAATGCTGCAAAACTTCCCGATCACGGACATAGCCATGCGTCTTTACTGCCTTACTCCCCTATAAGCCATGCCGGGGCACCGAAGAGAAGGATCGATTCGACGACTTTGGCATACAGCCTACTTCGACTGCTCCTTGGACCTCCGATGTTGGGCATGAGACCCAGCAAGGCACCTGCTACCCTGTTTGCCTTGTCGCTGAAAATGTGATGGTGCTCATTGAATCTCAGCCTGGCGTCAATATGTACGCCTAGGTATCGGATATTGACCGGGAGCCGACCTAATGTGTCGGTCGACGTGTGAGATACTCTCACACACTCATCCAAAATAACGACACGCACAAGTTCTATACACTTCTCGGAGTCAGAGCGTGGATTGGGCGGACTCTCTCACTATCGATACGAAGTCCACTGCTACCTAGCACATAGCCTAGAAATTTTATACTTTGACAACAAAATTCACAATTATTTCGATTCAGATAGTAGACGTGTGATATTTTGTTCGTTTGCACAACGGTATATGTTCTCCCCGTACAAGTTTCAAGCGCGAAATAAATAACATTGGTAGAGTCGGTTTCTCGGCCGTTCTGCCAGATAATTTAGAGAAAAAGAGAAGTCGCGAGAGCCCCGATAAAAATAGTGCTAATAAAAAAATAAACCGCCTCACAAATTACTGGCTTAACTCAAGCTCAATAATAACAAAAAGTCGCTTTGAAAATCTCTCCGTGGATGACGAAGGCGAGAAAGAAGAAAAAGAAGATTAAACTGAAAATTCTAGTCAAGCAAGCGTAGTCGCCGAAGCTAGGAAAAAGTCACCCCCGATATTCATATCTGATGTAAAAAATATCAAACCACTTAAACAAGCTCTTGATCTTATAGCCCTGAAAAAATAACTTTTTAAAACACTAGCAAATGATCAAATTAGAGTCCAGCCAAATTTTTCGGAACTAAATCTCCCAATTATCACCATGCTGAAAGAAAATGATACACATTTCTATACATACCAGCTCAAAGAAGACAAACCGTACAGAGTAGTACTAAAAAACGTACACCCATGTACAGACATAAGTGAAATAAAAAAGGAAATGGAAGATCTAGGACACACTGTGACTAGAATCACAAATATCCAGCAGCACATCACTCGCAAGGCTCTGCCGATGTTCTTTGTTGATCTGAAGGTAGCAAAAAATAACAAGGAAATCTATGAGGTATCATGCCTGCTAAATATGATAGTGGCGTTCGAGCCCCCCAGAAAACAATGAGAGTTGCCACAGTGCATGAGATGTCAAGAACATGGGCACACAAAAAACTACTGCTAGAATCTGCCAGTCTGCGTCAAATGTGCAGGAAATCATTTGACCTCAGAGTGTAACATCAAGTCTAAAACAAGTAATGTCAAATGTGCAAACTGCGGCGGAAATCATCCAGCCAGCTGCAAGGGCTGTCTTAAGAGAAAGGAGCTAATAAGAAAATTGTACCCTGCTCTGCGAACAAAGAGTTTAGAAGCTACTGCTGTAGACTCGCCTCCGTCACAGGTATCGGCTGCCTCAAACCTCGCCGATAGAAGTCAAAAAATTATAATTACACGTACGCAAACGTCTTGTCGATAGGAAAAGAGTCAAGTATCTCCCATGAACAGCAAGACAACCACTCAAATCAAACAACCCGACAACAGTCAACAAACTTGAACAATAACAAGCTCGAAGAAATGATGGCTCAGCTAATAAATCGTATGGATACTATGCTAAATCTAATCACTAGTCTTATAATCAAAATTCAAAATGGCAAATAAGTATAAAGTCGTACTATAGAATGCTAACAGCCTGGCTCGCAGAAGCCTGGAATTTAAAAAATTTGTCATAGAGCAAGTCATCGATATCCTGCTGCTGTCAGATCGTCTGTGCAACTCGTTTCACGGACAAAAATTACGTCTCTATGCCAAATTACTCTTTCTACAATACAAACCACCCAGATGGCACAGTTCATGAAGGCACTGCTATACTAATAAAATCAAACTTGAATCATCATTTCTCAGAAAAACACAGCCACGATTATCTACAAGCTACGTCCATCGTGGTTGAAGACTGGGCAGGTAGTATAGCTGTATCAGCTATCTACTGCCCTCCATCATACGTGATAAAAAACACACAGTTCGAAGCATTCTTTGCCAAACAAGGCCATCGATTTCTTTGCGGAACGCTAAGCATCCATGGTGGGGATCAAGACTCCTGATACTGACACCTAGACGCAGACAACTCCACGAAGAAATTCAAAACCAAAATTGCTTCATAATCTCCACTGGCGAGCCTACATCGTGGCCGTCCGATCCAAACAAAAGACCAGACCTGATTGATTTTGCAATTGCAAAGGGCATCAATAAAAAATTCTCTGCGCGTTCCAGCCTCGATCTAACGTCCGATCACTCTCCCGTCATTATCACCATTGATTTGCCACTAAAAACCACGCTCCGTACAAGAAAGAAAATCAAATGGAAGAGTTCAAAGAAATAGTTTCGGAGAGACTGCATTGTGGCATTCACCTTTGAAGGTGCAAGATCTTGAGAGTAGTATTAAATCCTTCAATGAGACTCTACAATTCGCAGTATCCGATGCAACTACTACAACAGTGATAATCCATAAACAAGGCCTGATACCCAACGAAATTGAAGCAAAAATCAAAGAAAAAAGAAAATTAAGAAAAGTCTGGCAGTCAACTAGAAGTACCGCAAATAAAAGGAGACTAAACAAAGCAATAAGGGAACTTAAGGGAACTAAGGGAACTCTTCAAGTGAATCTTCGAGATATATCTAGCTCTTCGCCACCGATCTAGAATTATATCCATGTTCTTACACGGATATCCGTCTTTTTAGGTTACTTTCTTCAAGTCTCGATAGTCAACGCAAAATTGACATGACCCATCTGACTTTTTTACAAGCACCGGTGCGCTATTTCATTCACTCTTAGTAGCTTCAATGATACCTTCCTTTTTCATTCTCGTTCTATGGCACACTCGCTTCGCACCCTCCACCAATTTCATTCGGTGGACAATTTAGTCCGTATGACCTAGTTTCGGCCCTACGTCGGGTATCAACCTCTTAATTTTTCTCTCAATAAGCTCTCTTTCTTTACCACGCACGGTAATAACAGCACACTCGGCTACAATATTGCATCTCATTAACCCTGCATCGTTCAATTTGGCAAAGTCCATCACCGGAAAGCCACTGATTTCGACCCATGGATATATCAACTCTCCATCGACGTCCAAAATCTACGCCCAAGACCATCTCGACTGGCAGAATCTGTGTAGATTCGATGTCGATTCGGTTAGCTTCTCGGTCGATTTATAGCATAACTGGCAAATATCCCTCAGACGGCTGTGTTTGCTGTTTGCGTATCCTATGGAGGACATAGACGGTCTAATTCTCTCCGCCAAGTCTCTCATCATACGAGGTCCCGCTAAACAACACTGTGCCCCACTATCAAACAAAGCCTTGTACGTAAATAGACCCTTCTCGTACATCTACGAAAAAACGATTCTACTTCGTCATCGTTGTTATATCCAGGTAAATAATCGATCTAGTCTGTACACGTTGTCTGACTCTTGCGGCTCGTGTATTTATGCAATTGTTGAAACAATGGCCCCCTCCTCCGGACCACTATCGGTTCCATCCTGTTCATCAGGCATTGAAGTCTCCAGCGCCACCATGTATACGCAGTCCGAAAATTCTATATCTTCATCACTGTTATAATCTCCAGATACCAGCGACTGAGTTTGGACACAAAATACTTGCAAATATAGCAATAAAACGCTATTTGTCGTTTTCCTTCCCTCTTTTCTTAGCCCAAATAATAACATTTTTTATCTCAATTTTAGGTTAGTATCAAAAGTTGAAGAGTATGAAGAAATTAATAAACTCTACTTACAATGATACAAACAAAAATATATTTATTTAATAGTATAGTGTGCGGTAAAATTTCTAGTATTTTATGAAATATTATGCTTGTTATTTATGCACTTTTCATATACTATTCTATAAAATGTTGTATAAGACATGTTCCTAGCTTGGACCACATACCGATTGACGCTAGCCCTCGTCTATAAACTGTACCCAAAAACGTCTTTTCAACACTTTTTGCATAAATAACTAATATAAAATAAAATACATATTATTTGATTTAAGAAATATATTTATTTTTCAGTAAAAGAAGCCAAATTCACAACAATAAACGGTAAGTTATTTAAACTAGAGCTTTATCCTCACTTGTTACCGCTCATTTTGTATTTTAGACTTTTTTAAAGGGGGAAAAGTACCTAAAATCTCAAAAAAAAATATTTTTCTATTGGTGCGAAAGTCGAGTTTAGTGGTTTCTTTGCTTCAATATTGCACGTGCTGCAGTTTTTCACGGTGAATTCGATGTTGTGATCTAATTCTGATCACCTCTTAACTACTAAGGTAACTTAAAAGTTTATTAACCCCAGGAAAGAAGCTAATTCTTTCTCATTCGACGCTATCGGCACATTTACCGTGACGTATACTTTGGATTTTGATTTGTGCAATCTGTCCTTGTCAGTTACGTAACCCAACACATGAAGTTTGTCTTGCATAAATTTGCTTTTGTCGGTGTTGATGCGGAGATTTCAATTTTGCAGTCTTTCTTCTTAGGTTATTGTGCTACTCACTTAGTGTATGCGCTACATGTCGTTCCTTGAATGCGACTGGCTTAGCATCGGCTTGCAAGTATATTTTGGTTTTGCTTTTATTTACCTGAAAAATCATTGAAAATTTTTAGTTTATCAATTTTGATTACTGCGATATTATTCCGTTCTTCGATGCACAACGGCCAGCACTCGAATGCCGGAAGCCATTCACGACCGATCAAAGTAGGGGCCAATCCCCAATAAAACATAGCAATCAAGCGTGCGGGTTTTCTTTCTAAACGTTACTTTCAATTTTGTTATTTTACCGATCGGACTCATTATGGTTCTATCGTACCCACTCAAATCTACCGGTGTATCGGGAAACTTCGCCTTCGTAAATTTTTCGCGCCAGATTTTATTTGAAATTACAGATTTGTATGTGCCATAATCGACTGCCATTTTCGTATTTACGTCGTTTATACGTACGTCGATATACATCGGCGCGCCGTCCCAATCTCCACTTTCAAAATGTTTGTTTACAAAATTATTTTCGACTATATTGAGCGTGTAGAAATCTTCATGATGATCCTCGAAAGATCAAACGGACTGCGCCGCATCTTCGTCCACGTCGCTGTCTTGCTTGCTGCCTGTAACTCGACCTCTTGCGATGGCTATTATCATGGCCGATAGCAAGTACATCTTGCTGGTGGTTAATCCCCACGTTGCTTTGAGCATTTTTGTGTGCCATTTCTCGCACGATTGCGCTTTACGCCAATTTCTTCAAACGTGCGGTAAAATCGGCAATGCTTTCGCCTTGTTCTTGGCTTGCTTTGTAGAAATTATTTCGTTCCATCAGTTCAGACGGTTTAGGCTCGAAGTGATTTGCCATGAGCTTCGTGAGCTCCTCGTATTTTTTTTCGGATAGCTTTTGCGGCGCACAAAGATTTTTATTAAGCTCATACGCGTCTGTGTCCATTGAGGTGAGCAGTATGGCCGCCTTCTACGCGTCGATAGTTGTGTCCCGAGCCAGAAACTGAAACTCAAGGCGCTCGACGAATGTTTCCCGTTTGTCTTTATTAAGGAAAATTTTATTCGTGTACTGTTCTCCGCCATGTTTTTTTTTTTATAGTCTTTTATTTTGCATAATAAATCGTACATAATTTACAAATCAGAATTTAGCGATATTTAAAAGACATCACTGTTGGAGGACCAGGAGAGGGGTCAACGTGACAACCGAGAGTTGAAACCGGAATCAGTCGCTAGACATTACTTCGGTGATAGTTCTCCGCGTTGTTATCACTATCCGAGTCGTACTCTTTTTTTTTTCTTCTACCTCACCGTATTCGGACACTCACCGGTAACCGCCGCTAGGCATTGCTTCGGTGAGGCCGGGGTTAGTTGAGCATTTCTGCTACTTCCATGTTAGTCGTTGTTTTTCATACGTCCCCCATCCGTCGCATAGTGACATGCGACGATTAGGGGTTCAGGGACTCATCTTTTCAAACTTGGTGAACCTCCGATCCTGCGCGATGCCATCTCTCGATTGTCGTGTCACACATTGCTGGCATCTCTTTCTGAGTATTTTTAGAACTCGCTGTCTAGTGCCATCTTGTGAGTGTGGTTCTCGCTTCTGCCGTCGATGGCAAGTAGGCCGATTGCTCTGTCAGCTACATCTTGTGAGTGTGGTTCTCGCTTCAGGCGCCATCATGCGTGCTAGAGAAGCCTAGACTACTGCATTTGGCGCCCTCTTGCTAGTGTGGTTCTCCCTTTTGACTTTATCATGGGGGTGTTGTGCTCCATCTATTGCCAGCCTTGTGGGTCCTCGCCTTGGGCTCCTACTTATGGTTATCCTTTTCGCTTCCAGCTCGCACAGTGATCAGGGTTTTTTACTGCTTCGGAGGCTGATGACATGGCCCGGGTCTTCTTTTTGAGTGGTACCCACTCTACCTCGGGCACGGGCTCGACCACACCGGGCGAAAAAACGCCATCGAAAATTCGCCCAGTGGGGATCGAACCCACGCCTTACGGCACATCTTGTGGCTCCCCCCCACTTTCCTGACTCCGCTTTCACGACAACCAATTTCACGACAATTATTTTTCCCGACAATCGAAAATCCCGAATCCAATTTCACGACAACCATTTTCCCGAATAAAATTTCCCGACAACCATTTTCACAAGTATTTCAAAATTGGAACATATGATGATGGCCCTAGCTTATATTCTCGTAGACGATGTGTTGCCAACATTTAAAGATTTAAAAAAAGAAGCTCCAAGTGCACTAAAGACTGTATTCAATTACTTCTCCGAATACTATATTACTAGCGAAATACCTCGCTTGCTAACGCTCGCTCGGTTAGTCATAATATAACTAAGACCGGTAAAGAAGCATGGTTTATACGTAGTATATATAAGATATATAGAAATAATATGTTTATACTTATATTTAATTATTTTAAAAATATATGCTTTTCATGTACCTAATATGTATGATTTATATATAATACAAATTATATTAGACCTTGGATGAACCGCATATGTAAAATATTGATATTTTTACATTACCTATAAATATCCAGTATATAGATTACATATAGTGTTTGTGCGTTCGCGCGAGAGAGATTCTTTAATGTTTCATGGACTAAAATCATTAATATATTATTTCACGAGTATGCTTAAAAATAATTATATTTTAACAGAAAAATAATAAATTTTCACGAGATTTAATGTAGGGAAGTTAAGAAAATATTGTATGGATCTTGGGAATTATAATTTCCAATACTTAAATAGAAATAAAAGATAATACATGAATAATGTTTAAAATTAAATATATATTATATAAGTCTATTTGCAATTATCATCACAATATTTTATTGATGAAATAAAAGTATTTAATTCGTTTGTTAACATTTTCATAAACTACTCGTCAATTGAGAGTATATACATAACAGAATACAAGTCGAAAAAATTAAAAAAAAAAAATAAAAAAAATCGTATCGCAAAAAACTTATTCAGATATATGGTAATAATACCGGATAAATACTTTATAAGTAATTATTATAAATATCTTTTAATCATTGAATTTAACACTAAATGAAAAATGAAATAAAAGAGAGATGCTTCAAAGCAAAATCTGTAAGCGAAGAACATAATATTAATAATAAAAAAATGATCTGCTTAAAGAGCAGTCGAGAAAAAATGAAAAAAAAATGAAAAAAAAATTGCATTGAAAAAATCAAAAACATAAATTAATGTAAGTTACATTAACTCAATACTTCACATACGTTAAGTACGGTCAAAATATTTTACGAGGACATTTAACAATTAACACGTTATAACAACTGTCATTAGTAAAGATTTGATTTAACCGGCGGTAATCTCAAACGTCGTGGAAGCATGTACCGTTATGCTGGCGATGTCTTGGTAAAGATGAACTGATGATGATGAACTGATATCATACAATATATAGTCTTCTTTAAGGGGACCGACCTGTGTTAAAAGCTTAAATTCAAAAAATAGCTATATAAATCGAAATAGTGGAAATTTTTTTTTTGTGATCGTAAAATATGTTTATTAGACACCTGATTGACCAAAAAAAAATTCTATCCAAGCTCTGAAATGCCAATTACGCTTATTTTTTCATAATACTAAATATTATAATAGGATTCACTTGCCACGCGATTCTGACGTGAGCTTTTCATCAATATTGATCTATGGGGTCTCAAAATCTTCAGAAAAGTACCCTCATCCACTTAAGCGGAGCAGAATTTGAAAAAAAAAGTTTGTTTTTCTTCCAAGAGCTTTAATATGGCTTCTAGTGTTGATAAAATACTAATTTTCTCAAAAATTGGCACATTTTGACGTGTATATAAAGTTGTACGCAATTTTTCAAAATTCTGCTCCGCTTAGGTGGACG
>NW_019640832.1:85273-152526 GCF_000599845.2 Trichogramma pretiosum | reverse complement strand
TTCTTTCGGTGGGAGGTCCCAGATTTTCTGCTTACTGATAACGGGCGCGAATTTATCAATAAGACCCTCAAGACCGTGTTGGACGAATACGGGGTATATCACGTGACGACGCCCCCTTACCATCCCCAAGCGAACCCAGTAGAAAGATCCAATAGAACGCTGAAGACGTTGATCGCGATTTACGCACAGAAAGATCATCGCGAGTGGGATCGTCATTTGCCCGAGTTGCGCCAAGCCATTAACACCTCCGTGCAATCCACGACCAAGGTGTCCCCGGCGTACCTGAACTTCGGACGTCACCCACAACAGCCTAAAAGTCTCAGGCGGGAAGTGGAAGCTCGAGGGCCCAAGATCCGAATCGACCCGAGCGTCTGGGTCGACCGAGTCCGACGATTGGACGCCTTGCGAGATTTAGTAGCCAAGCACATTGACAAGGCCTTCGCAAGACAGAAACGGGCCTATGATAAGGGCAGGAAGGTTGTAAGTTTTAAAGAGGGGGATCTAGTCTTGCGGAAAACGCACCCGTTATCGGACGGGTTAAAGGGCCGCTTGTCGAAACTTGCGCCTAAGTTCGACGGGCCATTTCGAATCGCAAAGGTACTCGGCCCAGATACTTACTCTCTTGATTTGAAAGGCGGACGAAGCGTCCCGAAAGTTCACTCCGAGCACCTCCAGCTTTACAAACCCGCAGAGCCTACAACCGACGTCGTCGCGAACCCCATCCTTATTAACGCTTCGGTGACGGACTAGAATTAGTGCTTTATTTTCTTAAGTTTGCTATTTTCTTAATTTTGCTCTATTTTCCTTCCTGCTTTAGTTTGGTCTGGTGATAGAATAGTATAAGGAATTCATTGTACTGAGTCGTGCGGTTTTCTTATTTTTCAGAAACGACGTCAGCATTGACAACAGGATGTCCGACGACGGGCGTTCAGGCCAGCCCGAGACCTGCCGGTGCTACATGCCCGACCAAGAAGGGCTGCACCAGGACAAGGCAGGGAAGGAAAATCCACCGATAGACGCCACGGGCGACATTGCCGACGGCGTTGCCCGCATGGTGGATGATCTGGCGTGGCAGGCCGAGACGGACGAGTGGTGGGAGACGCAGCTCTGTGCTCCACCGCCAAAGCCCCAGGCACCGACGGGCGATAGCACGGGGGTCGAAGACCTGATCACGTGGTTGGCAGCGGACCTGACGTCCGAGTGGCCAACCCCGCGTCGGTCCCCCGTGACAACTTCAGCGGTTGAGCTAACTGCCACTGAGGCCGACGCCCAAGAACATCGGGCCTCAGGCCCTGGCGAGACGGCTGTGGAGAAGCCACCCTCCGTAGCTCCAGCGAGGGCCAACGTCCCAAGCGAGGAGGCTCTACGTGCACGCCGAGATAAGGTCTGCGCCGAAATGCGTGAGGAAATCACGAAATTGGAGGAGGAAGCCCGCGCCCGCCGGGCCGACGCCCGGCGCCTCATCCAAGAGAGGAAGAAAGTCGCCGAGGACATCGAGAAGTTGCGAACCGAAGAAGAAGCCCTCCGCAGCTTCTTACAACGCCTGGCCAAGCAACGGGCGGAGCTCGAGGGCAGCTTGAAAGACAAGGCCCGCAAGATCGACCTGGCGATCAAAGAGGCTAATTATCTCGATGGTGAAGCGGCCGGCGCACGCCGAGACTTGGCCGAGCAGGCCCAGCTGGGCGTACCGGTGGAGAAGTCGATCCGGGCTCAGGCGGCCATAACACCCACTCCGAGGCCGGCCGTGACCGCCCAGGGGTCGATCCGACAGAGACCCGTGTCTGCAGCGGCACCTAGAGCCCCTCGGGCGAAACCACCAACACCCCCACAGTGGCCGGAGAAGCGCTACAAGCAATTCTCCCGAGTGCCACACCCTGGGTACCTGATAGCGCTTCCCGGCGAGACGTCCAGGGGGCGATACGAGCGAATCCTGCGTCTTTTCACGGACATCCAGACCCCTCCAGAAGATCGCCGACGCATCTTGAAAGAATGCTTCCCAGCCGGGAAACCACCGGCAGAAGAGAGCCCGAACGCCCAGAAATAGGGGCAGAACGCCCGCTCGGCGGCTCTTATTTAGTTTTATATCGTTCTCTTTTTTTTTTCTCTTGTTGTTTATTTATTTTGTTTGGCTATCTCTCTTGTTTTCTATTTTGTTTTCTGGAGTTAGTCTCTTTCTTTCTAGTTATAATTTTAGTATTCGTTCTTTTGTTTTCTTTTGTTGCTGGGTAGAATCAGGCACCGACGCCACAAGATTTGAGATTTGGGGGACCGAACCGGGCCCAGACGGTACACCCCCAGCCGTACCTGAATCAGGCATTGACGCCACAAAAAGCTGTGATTAGGAGAGATAGCCAGGGCGCGTAGCCCACCAAAGAGACAGTTTTCGTAAAGAAATAAAGTATTTTCTAGTAAAAACCCCAAGAGCTACCGTGTTTACTCCTTTCACCTTACCACCCACCTTTGACTCGGCAGCAGGTGTTTTGAATCGAAGTAAGTATGGGCTTACGCCCCGAAACATATCAGGCGATAGTTTCGTCTAAGGGGGGGGTAATTGTGACGGGGCACAAGGCATAAGCGTCGCGCCGTGTATTTTAGGATAAGTCGCG
The DNA here is from genome assembly GCF_000599845.2 of Trichogramma pretiosum. Lineage (NCBI taxonomy): Eukaryota > Metazoa > Arthropoda > Insecta > Hymenoptera > Trichogrammatidae > Trichogramma > Trichogramma pretiosum. The sequence goes on along the minus strand of NW_019640832.1, from coordinate 149,920 downwards.
CGAGCATGGGTGTGTGTGCGTGTATGTTTTCGCGACTTACAGGTTGAGAAGAACAGCAGCAGCGGCAGCAGCGAGCAACGACGTTCGGCACGTGCGGCGGCGTGCGCGTGCGAGGGAGACGGACTGCTGCGCGTGAGCAAACGCGCCGACGCGCAATAGATCGCGGCAGAATAGCTCGAGCAAGCGACACGAAGACACGTGAGATACGGCCGCCATTGAAAAGCTTGGAGGTTATCGCGAGTTACGAGTGCGAGATTAGAAAAAGACAAAGTCACCGCGGTCTGTGCCCGTAGAAGACGGCACCAAGAAAGCCGACGCAGAAGTACCAGTGCGAGTTCGCCCAGGAGGGCTAGTTGTAGTGCGTGCCCGTGGAAAAGTCGGCCAGTACGGCAGATCTCGCCCAGCCGGGCCCGTGCAAGCGAGTGCACCCGTGTGAGTGTCGCCCAGTAGGGCTCGTGCAAGTGAGTGTGCACGTGTGTACGCCGTCGAACATCGTTGCCCAGACGTGGGCGTAAGGACGCACAGCTCCGTCGCACGTGACCGTCGACGCCCGGACGAGGGCTGAACGCCAGTAAGGAAAGGAGCCGATCCAACGCCGAGGCGCCGAAGAATTGGGGTTAGTTTTTAAGGTTATTTGCGAATCATTGGTCGCAGCGACGGCCGGGTCGTGTGCGTGTGATTGCGTGTGTGTTCGAGCTCGGCTGGCGAGTATCGCAGCGGCGATACGCAGCCAGCATTGTATTGGTGTGCGTGAGTACGTGAAAATCCGTGCCGGTAACATCAGAGCGGATCGCCCGCGACACAGTATCAACGCATCATCGAGACCACGGTGCGAGTGCCACGTCGCGTCGGTATACGTGCACTCGACATCGTCGCATAGATCGCGCGCGCAGCGGCCATATTGGCTCGGCCGATTAAGCTCGTATCACGAGATACGGTAGACGCGAGCGCCGAGCGCGCCCCTGGTGGGCAAAGTCGAAAGTAAAGTCGAGTCGAACTTGTGCCTCGTCACGCATTATTGTAAGATATCGCCCGTTGGGCAATTTGAAGTGGTTTTTCGGCCAGTTGGGCCTTGGATTAAATAAAGAAGTACATTTAATCGACACCATAGCCTAGTTATTTCGCGACCGTTCTTTTTCGCGGTTTTCAGCATCAGTTACAGGAGGTCAACGGTAAGCCAGCGAGCCTACAGCAAGCTCGCACTGACGACGGGCCCAATATCCCCTCTGGGAGTACTCGACCAGGTAAGGTGGTCCTATAGAAATTTATTCGACGGCAGGTGATTTGCTGCTTTCTCCCACACCGGGGTCAGCCGTCCGTCGCAATTATAATTTCAAGAATTAATGTAGAAGCAGTTGAATATATAAGTATTGATTCTACAGTAGATGATAATAATGAACAAATAAATACATGTATACCAATTGAAGTTTTGAATTCTTTGACTTCAAATGGATTGCCACCTCATATTTTGAAGTTGAAAGTTGGATGTATTGTCGTATTATTAAAAAACATGAATATTGAGAACGCTTTATGTAATGGTACAAGGCTCAAAATAATTCAGCTGATGAAAAATTGTATAACAGCAAAAATTATAACTGGTACTAAAAATGGTAGAATTGTTATTATTTCTCGCATTGATTTATCTCCTAGTGCTGAGGAATTGCCTTTCACAATCATAAGAAGACTATTACCACTGCGATTAGGGTATGCCATGACAATCAATAAATCCCAAGGGCAATCATTTAATACAGTGGGCATTGTCTTATATTCTCCAGTATTCAGTCATGGTCAATTATACGTTGCAGTATCTCGTGTTCGATCACGATCCAATTTAAATATATGCTTACCTGATGTAGTTATAAAAGATATTAATTTGAAAAAACAATCGAAGAAAAGAAAAAATAATGATACACAACGGTACACAAAAAATGTTGTTTATCAAGACATCTTGTCAGCAAAAAAATAGGATGTAATAAAAAAAAAACTGTTGCATTTAAAGAAATGATGTAAAAATTAAATGAAGTATATATCAATACAAAATTATAATAGCAAATACATAAGAATAAGTAATTTATTCAAATTGTAACGGTTGCGGACTTTTCGCTGGAGTGAGATGAGAGTTTGGTGGCACAAATACGCGCAAAATTGTCGCAGCTTTTATTACTATACGTTAAATTCTTCAGTTGCTAATATTCATTCAGCAAAGCCGTTGGCATAGCCAGAGAATATAGATCAAATAGAAGGTCGGATCCGTAGGATTTTGCAAAGCCAGTTTTGAGCAGTAGTTCTATCCCCCATCAGGCAGGCGGCGTTGCGATCACTGTAGGCGCGCATTTAAATGCCCAGCGACAAAGCCGAGCATTTTATCCACAATGTATGTTCATTTTTATCATGTAAATAATTATTTAAGTCGAATGAACAAAGAAAATAAATAAAACACATTTTTTATGATATAATTATACTGTGCTATTATTTTATAAACATGCTATATCTGAAGTCATCAATGCTCGTTGCGAGTATGACAAGCAGACGGTTAAAAACAATTGCATGTCGTTGCTTGCAAATCAACGCATGTACAGTCTTGTCGTATCGCTACTCACATGTAAAAATTTGATAGCACAGTCTGTTTGTGTATTTCATCGGTGTTTTATACAACTTATAATTATAATATACGTATTTACAAGTAAATAAAGTGTGTTTAATAAAAGTATAAAAATGCCTAATAAAAATTGTTCTTACAAGTCATGTACTAACAATAAAAAGAAAAATAAGGAATTGTCATTCCACCGATTTCCTAAACAAAGTGATCTGTAAGTTTTGTTGTTTTATTAAATTGTTTAAAAAAGTAGCAATTACGTCTAATCTTTTACTCTTCCTGTGGCATAGTTAAATATTATTCCATGTCAATGAAAAGACAAACCACGCGAATTAAGATAAATTTCGTCGATAATTGCACGAACAAATTATTTTATATGTTTAGATTTCAAGATTGGTGTAAAAGGATTGGCAAACAAGAATTTATCGACTTACCCTAAAATATAATTGCTAACAAACGTGTTTGTTCGGTACATTTTCCTGACTCAGCTCTTATTAACCGTGGCGCTGGAAAAAAAGGTCTGATAGACTCAGCTAAACCCTTTTCAATTAATAATAAAAGCGGAGAAGGTACATACCTAATTACAATTATCATCGATTAAAATTATTATTCGTCGATCGTGCATATTATTTTTTCCTACATTTATTTATTTGTATTATACAGATATAGATAATGGTTTTTCTGAGAATTGTCCGAGCGTAGAAAATTTGTCACTGCAATCAATAGGGCAAGGAGATTCAGTAATAGAAGAGAGCGTTTCTATGATAGAGGGAAACGATTCTGAGATAGAGAGAAACAATTCTATCATAGAAGCAGATTCAGTGATAAATCGTGCTGATTAAACTGAAGAGGTGCCCGTAAATGTCACCGAAAATCATACTATTGCACGGCAAAAAAAAGTCCTTTGTGCTGCGAAAAAATGTATTCTTTCATTAGCAAAAGCTAATAAAAAATTTAAATCTCGAAATCAGTTTCTTCAACAAAAAGTCCGAAGATTGCAGCAAATGTGTCGTCGTAGTTTGAAACGAGAAAAAAATCGAAAAATTAAAAAATGCGAAATTATTGAAGCAGCAGCTGAACATTGCAACAAAAATTTCATGATTTTATTAAACATGCAATTAAATCATGAAGATAGAAAGTTAGAATGGTCTGCTACTGAAAAGTATTTCGCATTAGATTTATATTACAGATCGCCAAAACTGTACAAGCATATGAGAAATGGACTTAAATTTGCATTGCCTTGTTTAACGGTTATGAAAAAATGGGTGAATGAAATAAATTTAGCGCCTGGTGCAAACGAAGATTTATTTAAATTGCTAACCGTAAAATCCAAATCGATGAATCAGTACGAGAAGCAATGTGTTATGATGTGGGATGAGATGTCGATCAGATCTTGTTTAGAGTATAACGAGAAGGATGATTACATCGAAGGATTTGAAGATTTAGGAGAATATGGCCGTACAAATGCCATAGCAACGCAAGTTTTAGTTATAATGTTATCGGGGCTTCAATCCAATTGGAAACAAGCAATATTTTTCGGATTTTCAAAAGGTTCGGTATCGACAGAAATATTAAAAAAAATTATTATGGACATGTTGGACAAAATAGAAAATACTGGCCTACAAGTAAAGATGATGGTTTGTGATCAAGGAACGGCAAACCAAAAGTTGATCGCAAATCTTGAAATCTCTGAAGCTAGGCCATATATTTCAAAATTTGGTCGAAAAATTTTTTTTAATTTTGACGCCCCTCACCTGTTCAAGTGTTGGCGAAACAACATGATGGACAATGACTTTCTGATTGGAGATAAGCAAGTTTCTTGGGAATGCATAAAGGAGCTACGCGATTTGGAAAGAGATAAGCCTTCTAGAGCAGCACCGAAACTCAGCGATCGACATTTGAATCCAAACAACTTTCAAAAAATGAACGTGAAATTGGCGGTTCAAATTTTCAGTGCTTCTGTGTCTCGAGCAATGATTACAGGCTATCATTGCGGTGATTTGAAACACCCTCATTGCGAAGCGACAGCTGCATTTTTATGGTCAATGAACAAATTGTTCGATCACATTAATGCACGACATGCAAACGATGCGAATCCCGATCGACGTGGCTTATCTCAAAAAAATCCTGCTGTTGAAAACTCATTGCGAAATTTTATTCCGTGGCTAGAAAATATCGCAGTGGTTAGTAAACCTAGTCCTCCGTGTTTTAGAAATTTGATTCTAACGATTCAAGGAATTTTAGGTCTATGGGAGGAGAAGAAAAGAGAAGGACAATTTTATCTTCTCACGGGGAAACTAAACCAGGACCCGTTAGAAAATTATTTCGCTTTTATGCGTTATTTATCTGGCTGCAATACTCACCCCACGGCCATGAAGTTCAGATATAACCATCAGCACGGTACAATTATGAGCTTATTATTTCCTCCTCCTGGTGCGAATTGTAAACCGGACGATTGTATAAATTTATTATCTACTTTGTCGGAGATAAAATTGCAGAAAAACGCAGATAATATCGATCAGAAAGAAACCGACGACTACGTTGATAAAAAATTAAACGCATGGCTAATTAACGACTACGCTTACGCAGAAGTAGAGGATAGCCAAGCACCAAAGACAGATTTAGGCGATCAAGATCAACCGACTCTGTTGAGGTGCTCCATGAAGTATGTAGCTGGATATTTAGCTCATAAATGTCTCATAAAATTTCACTGCGAATCATGCCGATCGACTTTGATCCGCGAAAATTAAAACTTTGAAGCGAACGAGGATCTTCTAATATTTTGAAAGGCTTACAACGTTCCTCAAAAAGAATTGGGCAATTTGAAAGTTCCGACCGATGAGTTTTTTAATATTATAGTCGAGGCGTATACAATTATGCAGCAAGAATTTAATATACATATGCATGAATATAATCTCCGAGCAACGTTAATATCACTAATAGAGTCCGTGATTTTCGATAAATATAGTGAATTTGGATATGCGAAGAGTGTTTTGATCATAGAAGTTTTATTATAGATCATTTCGTAAAACTTCATATATTCTATTTTTTATAGTGGATGTCCTGCGATAACCGTGACACTAAAAATTTCAAGAGAAAATCTAACAATTCGACAGATAAGCCATGTTTGAAACTAGTAAAACTGAGCCAATGATTCTAAATAAAAGTACTTCTTTGAGCTGTTCAAAATATTTATTTATAATATTTTTGTTACTTTCAGTATTATTTATTGATTCGATATTAATAAGATATTAATAATTGGTTTAATTAAACTACAGAAAATGTTTTCCCACTCATTTGCTACATTCATTCCACCTTAATAATTATTTACATGATAAAAATGAACACGCATTGTGGATAAAATGCTCGGCCTTGTCGCTGGGCATTTAAATGCGCGCCTACAGTGATCGCAACGCCGCCTGCCTGATGGGGGATAGAACTACTGCTCAAAACTGGCTTCGCAAAATCCTACGGATCCGACCTTCTATTTGATCTATATTCTCTGGAATAGCCTTTTCGCCCTGGCCTGCCAAGCTCTGATATCACGACAGCGTCAACGCTTTTTGTGCCCAACTATTTACGCTGTATCAGTTTAAAGTCAAAAGTTTTTTAGTACAATAAATATTGATTGTTGTTTCTTTTTTGTTAAACGGAGTGCACGAATTTTTATTTACGCCCGAAGTTCAACTCCACTGCCTAGCACGGTAATATAATTAAATAAATGTATTATTATTTTATAGAAGTTATTTTAATTACGGTAATATTTGTTACGTCCACGACCCGGACAATAAGGCTGATTACGTTGGGCGTACCAGTTTCGGCGACTTTGGCCTCCGCTTCCACGATATCGGACTCGTATTGTATCTAAAACAATGAATGTTATATGCACTCTATGCTGACATGGTTTAATGAAATGGTTTAAATTACGTAATTCATAGAAAAAATCAACCTGCTAAAGAAATAACAAAATCTGAGAAGCAGAGTGCTTACCATACGGGTAAGATGTGGATGGTACTAGGAACACTTGAACTGGTAAATTGACTGGTGCAATACCTGGCGTAGGTGAGTATTGGGTGGAAGATTCAAATTGCGGTTGAATATACGGCTGTACTTGCATTGGCTGTATTTGTTCCGTAGATTGGATGTAGCAAGTCGACGGTGAAGGTGCTGCGACAGACAACGGTGCTTGGACATGAGATAATGATATTATCGAATGCAGTGGAGGCGTATTTTGTGGTATTGCAAGCACTTTCGCTGTATCATGGTGATTTGATGTCCCTTCTTTCATAGTATCTTTCAACGATTCAAGTTTTTAGGCTTGTTGTTCTTGCAGTGAGTGTACCGCATCAATGATTTCCTTCAATTTATCTTGTTGTGGCTACAAATATAATCGTATTTAAGAATTGTAACAGATCTTGTGGCTTGAGAATATATCGATGATGCGTAAATAACAAGCACAATTTATACAAGTGAGCAAAATCTAAGTATTTTTTAGGTGACCCATTACTGGTCAATTTACCCTATTATCAAGTTAAATTAAATTAATTTCATAATAAAAAACTTTAATTCTAATCAAATGTCATGGAATTTTTCAAACTTTAAGTACATTGAATTTTTATTAGAAAATCAACTGACTGGTTCTTATGATCATTAAAATATTTTAAGAGTATTTTATCAGTGACTAACAAAACTAGTTTATAATAGTCTGCGTGGACATATTGTGATCGGATTCCTTAAAACATCTATATATTACGCGTTGAATGAGTCTCGCGCTAAAAGTTCTGGCCTCCCCAAAAAATCTGGAAAACCGATGACTAAAAAAAAAAAAATAAATTTATTATATAATTACAAGGTATATATATAATAAATACCTTGTATTTACAAGGTATATATATTATAAATACCTTGTATTTACAAGGTATATATATAATAAATACCTTGGATTTACGAGGTATATAATAAATACCCTGTATTTACAATGAATATACATTGTAAATAATAAATACCTTGTATTTACAAGGTATGTACATTGTACAAGGTATATACATTATATTTATATCTGGTACATGCTTTGTAAATACAAGATATAATTCTATATACCTGGTATATACCTATTTTATATTTCTTGCTTTATCAAAAATTCTTACAAAACCCGGACTATACCGAGCGAGCGTGAGCGAGCGAGGTAATTCGCTAGTTTATATTAAGAGTTATTTTGCTAGCACTGTTCACAATTTTGAATATTCTTTCATAAAGAGATACTGTAGCTAAGTTGAGAGTAAAAATTCAAATGTTTTTTCTAGGGTTTTCTATTAAGTTTATTTCTATGCTATTTTTTCGAAACATTTCCTACTGGTTTTATTTTTTCTAAAAGATGTTCATTCAACATTCATTTCCTTCAAGTAACAGAAATAAATGAAAAAAGAGAATGAAACCTACACCGAAATCTTTATTTGATTACTATGTTTCAATAATTGAGAATTATGAATTTTAAAAAGCTTTTGTATCAATTATATTTTCATAGATATTGCATCAAATAATAGGTTATATCTAGACACCTTTCCAAACTTTTGATAGGTCAATGACATAAGTAATGAAAGCTCATTGTACATAAGCAAGATATTTTCAAATTTATCATTTCATACTTATGTTTTTATCCTAATTCTTTAATAATTCTTTGTGCCCAAGAATTTTTATTCATTATCAGAGTAGTTTTTAATGAATATAGTAAATGTATTTTAGAATCGATTCGTAACTCGTGTGCCATTTTGCGATATTTTTTTGCATACGCATGAGAAATCGTTGCATTTGTGTCAGCCACGAGATCTTGGCGAAAAAAAAAATTTGCGATTCTTCGATTATTAACTCGTTCGCTATATTTCGATATTTTTCATTCATTTGAATAATCGTCGCTTTGTGGTAAGAAGAGATCCTATCCTCAATGAATGGCTTTCAATTTTGAAAAAAATCCAATGCGCATTCTATATGTACATATTCAAACTATCAATATCACAACATGTGAAACTCATTAAAACTTCTATATGACATTGTTAAAATCTCATTTTCCGATTTAACTACTTATAAATAAGTATGAATCCCGGCAAAATATTTTTTTATCCTTTATATAAAACACTTCACTCATTGACTTTTTCTCCTATCTTTTAATGGATAACCATCATCGAACTTTTTTATGATGACCATTATTGACTACGAGAATTTAAGAAAGATTAGAAGTTTGAATGAATTACTGAAAGATTATATCGTCTCATAAAAAATAATTCATTAAAATGTTTAAATATCGAAATAATCGTCAAAGATCACTTTGCGTGCCCAGAGCTCATTGGCCACCAAGTGCTGTCGTGACATTTTTTTTAATTTTTCAGAGGCTTCAATTAGTAAAACTACTTTCTATTTCATGTCTAATCTCTAAAAATGAATGTTAAATTGGACTTATTTATATTTTATTTTTATTGAATATAAAGAAATAATTTAGGAAAAGATGTTGCGAGTGTATGCTGTAAATATAGTTAAATTTAATAAAATAATAGACTTCTTGACATCGTAAATAACAACTCAGAATTTATATCACATTAAGTTTGACCCTGAAATAAAATTTCCATAATATTATATTATAGAAATGGTGACTTTAATCATTTTACTTATTGCATCTTCAGCAAAAAAATTATAAAACCAGTCAACATCGTGAATACTGACTTTTTAAATTCGCGTATATAGATCGAGGGATAGTTGCACAAAAAAAACTGTGAATTAGAAAAAATCGTGGATAGTGAAACCGTAAATATCGAGGTTTCTCTGTATGTATGTACTCGAGAGGATTCAACTAAATGGTATGAAAAATGTTTAAAATTATTAAAAGTGCGAATTCTTTCGATGCATTAGATTGATTTTGTTCACATGTAAGCCAATGAGCTCTGGGCACGCAAAGTGATCTGTGACGATTATTTCGATATTTAAACATTTTAATGAATTATATTTTATGAGACGATATAATCTTTCAGTAATTCATTCAAACTTCTAATCTTTCTTAAATTCTCGTAGTAAATAATGGTCATCATAAAAAAGTTCGATAATGGTTATCCATTCAGAGATAGGAGAAGAAGTCAATGAGTGAAGTGTTTTATAAAGGATAAAAAAATATTTTGCCGGGATTCATACTTATTTATAAGTAGTTAAATCGGAAAATGAGATTTTAACAATGTCATATTTTGAGTTTTAATGAGTTTCACATGTTGTGATGTTGATAGTTTGAATATGTACATATAGAATGCGCATTGGATTTTTTTCAAAATTGAAAGCCATTCATTGCGGATAGGATCTCTTCTTACCGCAAAGCGACGATTATTCAAATGAATGAAAAATATCGAAAAATAGCGAACGAGTTAATAATCGAAGAATCGCAAATTTTTTTTTCGCCAATATCTCGTGGCTGATACAAATGCAACGATTTCTCATGCGTATGCAAAAAAATATCGCAAAATAGCGCACGAGTTACGAATCGATAAAGAGCTCAAAATTTTCTGAAAAGTGAAAATTCTGAATGTGAACTATTGTAGTACGGCCCAAAACCTTTCCGAATCACCGGACAGAATTTGGTTAAAATTTTTTTTCGCTAAGATCTCGTGTCTGACATGAAAACGAAATTTGAAACATATTCGAAACATAACCTCTAAACGGCACTTCACTCAATTATCGATTTAGAAGAGAAATTTTCCGGGAAATTTGTAATTCTGATAGTAAACTATTGTAGTAGAGCTGTATACCTTTCGAAATCTCGCGTCAGAATTTCGATCGGTTAAGTATTTCCCGAGATCTCGTGGCTGACTCATGTTTGAGAAAAAATCTGAAAATAACGTGTTTTCATGCTAAAAAAAATTTGGATGGCTCTATCTTTTTATCCAATGCACCTAATCATCTGAAAATTTGCATGAGTTCATTATTTTCAATTCCCTATCGAACGATATCTATCTGGTAGGACATCGAATACCAGAAGTACCCTAACTAGAACTACCTTTTATTATTTCTCTCGTGCAGACGTATAGAATAGGTGCGCCGCACCTAGCCGACATTTCTTAGCTAATAAGCCTAATTTCCATGGATTTCAATGGAATAAATTTATTTTAATAATTATATTTTTTTATAAACATTATTTTATGAAAATTATTGCATAAAAATTTTATTTTGAAAAATGTTTTTTTTCATGAAAAATTTTTTTTGAAAAAATTTTTTTTTTTAAATTATTATAAAAAAATTTTTTTGAAAAATTTTTTCTCGAAAATTTTTTTTTTAATAATTTTTTTTTATACTTTGCCGGCTAGGTGCTACCGCACCTCTTGATACAAAAAGATTAGTTGCAAATAATGAAAGATGCAATAATAGCGCGATGTGTTGAAGTACAAAAGAAAAACAAATACTTACAAGATCTGGTTTTGAAGATTTAGATGTAAAAGAACCCATTGCGAATATAATCTTGAAGAAGAACTATAAAATAAAAAACGTATTTAATAAATGTAGTTGGTGAAAACTACATACGCATAGGTATGCATGAAATAATAAAGTAATTTCACTTACGATTATAACCAAACTTAGCTAGAACGATGTTTTGATTTGGAATAAACAGGGTATGACCTCATAATCTATCATCACAATAGAAACGAATGCACGTGGTTGAAAGTGTAGTACGAAGCTATCAAGTTATGTCGGTAAAACGTAATAGGCATGAGGTAATCTTGCTTTGTGCTAACTCAGTTGGTAATATCAGAGTATGATATAGTAGTAATAATAAAATAATAATAATAATAGTAATCGATTGTGTAATAATAATATAATAGAATATATTATATGTGGCATTTCACGTCAACTCTCCCAGTGCCGCGCTGCGCGGCAGAATTAAGTCAAATCACTAAATTTGTGAATCGCTGTAAAAGTACTAAAATGCACTTAGAGAAAAAAGCGAACCCATGATTTCGATGGGAAATCGCCTTAGCTTTCCGATGGTGAGGTCAGATTTTTCGAAATTTTCCGCTTTACCCGGGAAAATCGCTGGGAAAACTTTAGAGTCGATTATCTCAAAAACTTTATTTTTAAGATTTTTTTAAATAGTCTAGATCGAAAGATCAGGAAATTTTCCATCGATATAGACATTTTCCAGAGAGGCGTTTTTTGATTTTAGCGAGATATAGCGAGAGAAAGAAGAAAAAACGTGGTTTTTTCGCGCGCGCGGGCGGTCGGACGCCACCAACTGAACAAAAAACCACGTTTTTTCTTCTTTCTCTCGCTATATCTCGCTAAAATCAAAAAACGCCTCTTTGGAAAATATCTAGATCGATGGAAAATTTCCTGATCTTTCGATCTAGACTATTTAAAAAAATCTTAAAAATGAAGTTTTCGAGATAATCGACTTTAAAGTTTTCCCAGCAATTTTCCCGGTTAAAGCGGAAAATTTCGGAAAATCTGACCTCACCATCGGAAAGCTGAGGCGATTTCCCATCGAAATCATGGGTTCGTTTTTTTCTCTAGGTGCATTTTAGTACTTTTACAGCGATTCACAAATTTAGTGATTTGACTTAATTCTGCCGCGCCGCACGGCACTAGGAGAGTTGACGTGAAATGCCACATATATGGGTCAGATTCAGAATTTTTCGAATAAACCTCCGGGCGAGGTTCCCGGATTTTCCTGAAATTTTGGTATGTTATAGTACATAATAAAAAAGTGCCAAAACCAAAGTTTTGGACCGCCTTCCCCCTCCTACCCCCCTCCTCCCCTATAGACGTCCATTTTCTATCTATATTTTTTCTGAAGGCCTGAAGCTATTAAAAAATCTGAAAAAATTCATGAAGGTATTTTTCAACTATCTAAACAATCTTGAATTTTTTAAAATTTTTCGAGTGCTTCAGGCCTTCAGGAAAAATCATTGAAATTTTAAATTATTTTATTTTTGGTGAAATGGTTCGATGTACCAGACCGGAGCATTTTTTTCTCAATTCTGACATCAAAAAACGATTCCTTGAATTTTTTCAGAATTTTTCATTCATGCTCATGAAGCCTAGAGCTGAAAACCCGCTTTTTTTCACGAAAATAATTTTTTTAAGGCGATACGGAGCCTCAACAAATCTGGAAAAATTTTTTTCTCATTTTCTTCATCAAAATACATAATCTCAAATTTTTTCAGATTTTTTAATTGAAAGCGATAGCGTCTGGAGCCGAAAAACGTTATTTTTAACGAAAAAGGTTCCTGGAACCCGATGGTTCCGGTAAAAAAATTTGAAAAATTTTTTTTTGAATTCCTTGTCAAATTGAAATAAATTTTGACCATTTCAAAAGTTCGATTGAAGCTTCCTAGCTCATTCTAGAGCATAACAAAGATTAATGCGAAATTCTGAAGACATTCATCATATTTACAATTTTTTCAGATTTTTTAATAGCTTCAGGCCTTCAGAAAAAATATAGATAGAAAATGGACGTCTATAGGGGAGGAGGGGGGTAGGAGGGGGGAGGGGGTCCAAAATTTTGGTTTTGGCACTTTTTTATCAAGAGGTACGGTAGCACCTAGCCGGCAAAGTATAAAAAAAAATTATAAAAAAATAATTTTTAAAAAAAAATTTATTTAAAAAGAAAAAATTAGTTAGAATTTGAAAAAAAAAATTTTGAAAAAAAAAATTTTTGAAAAAAAAATTTTTGAAAAAAAATTTTTTGGAAAAAATTTTGAAAAAAAAAATTTTGAAAAAAAAATTTTGATATTCAAAAAACAATTTTCAAAAAATTGAAAAAACAATTTTCAAAAATTTTCAAAAAAAATTATTTTATGTGTTAATTCATTGAAATTAGCCTTAATTAGCTGAGAATTGTCGGCTGGGTGCAGCGCACCTATACATACACCGAAAACGCCAAATCAAAAAAAGCTAGTTCGAGATGGGGTACTTCCCGTACTCAGAGAGATATAAGATAGGTATCATTCGATAGGGGATCCAAAATCATGAACCCATGCAAATTTTTGGATGATTTGGTGCATTGGTTCAAAAAATTGTACCATCCAAAGTTTTTTTACCGTCAAATCACGTTTTTTCTTAATTTTTTGTCAAACATGAGTCAGCCACGAGATCTCGGGAAATACTTAACCGATCGAAATTCTGACGCGAGATTTCGAAAGGTATACAGCTCTACTACAATAGTTCACTATCAGAATTTCCGATTTCCCGGAAAATTCGTCTTGTAAATCGATAATTGAGTGAAGTACCGTATAGAGGTTATGTTTCAAATATGTTTCAAATTTCTTTTTCATGTCAGCCACGAGATCTTGGCGAAAAAAAATTTTAACCAAATTCTGTCCGGTGATTCGGAAAGGTCTTGCGCCGTACTACAATAGTTCACACTCAGAATTTTCAATTTTCAGAAAATTTAGAGCTCTTTATCGATTTTTAACTCGGGCGCTATTTTGCGATTTTTTTCCATACGCGTGTGAAATCGTTGCATTTGTGTCAGCCACGAGATCTTGGCGAAAAAAAATTTTAACCAATTTCTGTCCGGTGATTCGGAAAGGTTTTTGGCCGTACTACAATAGTTCACATTCAGAATTTTCACTTTTCAGAAAATTTTGAACTCTTATTCGATTATTAACTTGTTCGCTATTTTGTGATATTTTTCATTCAATTGAATAATCGTCGCTTTGTGGTAAGAAGAGATCGTATCCTCAATGAATGGCTTTCAATTTTGAAAAAAATCCAATGCACACTCTACATGTACTTATTCAAACTATCAACATCACAAAATGTGAAACTCATTATCGTGTGATCGCAAACGTAATATACGTCATGTCAACAGTTTTGCCCTTGAAATGGTATAGTTTTTGTTCTACAGCTTTTTGTTGCGGATCAAAATCGTTTTTCAACGAGTAAAATTGTTGTAAATTTATTTAAATTGCTTGATAAAAGTGTGTGTGCATTGTTTGTGTGTGTGTGTGCGTAAACAATACAGGATTGGGCAACTCATATCAACCATTTAATGACTTAAAAATAAGTTAGAATTCCGGCAAAGTATTACATTATTTTTCCCTATTATAACAATATTTTAATGAAACATTTGATAAAAACGATGGCTAATATTTTTCAATGTGAGCAGTATCACAACAATGCAGGATTGGGCAACTTATATCAACCATTCAATGACTTAAAAATAAGTTAGAATTCCGGCAAAGTATTATATTCTTATTTTTCCTTATCATAACTATAATATATTTTTTTTTAATCTGCTTGTTCTCTTATTTTGATGGATAGTCATTATCTAACTTTAACCGAAAGAACATTGTGCAAATACGAAATTAGTCACAGTTGCAGTTAACTGTTTGAATGAAAAAATTTAAGATAATGAATAATGATTTTTTAATGAGAACATTATAACGCAATGCGCGATCGGGCATAGTTAATATCACATGTTTAATAACTTATAAATAAGTTTGGATTCCGGCAAAGTATTGTATTATTTTCATGATATTATATTAGCAACAACAGAACTTCAATATCAACGTGACCGATTCATTGTAAAGTTTTACGATTCGAGTATAACAAGTATTAAAACATCAAAATAATCGTCAAAGATGTACTTACAATTATTAGCTACAGTTACAACAATTACGAAGATAATTCAATAAAATATTAAAATATCGAAATAATCGTCAAAGATTTATTGTGTGCATATTGTTTACCCATTAACCATGTAAAAATTCTTAGTCAATGGTTAATCTTCTATTACGACAATAATACTTTCGTACATGTGCATTCAGACTTTCAGTACGAAATATCACTTTGCGTGCCCAGAGCTTTTTGGCTACCAAGTGTTGTCACGACATCAAATAAATAAATTATAATTTATGCAGCGAACGTATCGAAGGTTATAGTTAAATATGAGTAAATGTCAGTTATCAGTCATATAAAATTATGAGCAAAATCTGAATTTCTAAAATACTCGAAAATATACATTTTCAAACGATTCATGTAACTTTTATCAAATATTATCCAAATTTGAAATAAAAAAAAAAATGTTTCATTTTATTTACGAAGTAGAAAAAAAAAAATTTTTATAATTCTATAGAATAGCTAGATATGATATGATTATAGATTTGATTTAAATAGATGTCGTGACAACACTTGGTAGCCAAAAAGCTCTGGGCACGCAAAGTGATATTTCGTACTGAAAGTCTGAATGCACATGTACGAAAGTATTATTGTAGTAATAGAAGATTAACCATTGACTAAGAATTTTTACATGGTTAATGGGTAAACAATATGCACACAATAAATCTTTGACGATTATTTCGATATTTTAATATTTTATTGAATTATCTTCGTAATTGTTGTAACTGTAGCTAATAATTGTAAGTACATCTTTGACGATTATTTTGATGTTTTAATACTTGTTATACTCGAATCGTAAAACTTTACAATGAATCGGTCACGTTGATATTGAAGTTCTGTTGTTGCTAATATAAAATCATGAAAATAATACAATACTTTGCCGGAATCCAAACTTATTTATAAGTTATTAAACATGTGATATTAACTATGCCCGATCGCGCATTGCGTTATAATGTTCTCATTAAAAAATCATTATTCATTATCTTAAATTTTTTTATTCAAACAGTTAACTGCAACTGTGACTAATTTCGTATTTGCACAATGTTCTTTCGGTTAAAGTTAGATAATGACTATCCATCAAAATAAGAGAACAAGCAGATTAAAAAAAAATATATTATAGTTATGATAAGGAAAAATAAGAATATAATACTTTGCCGGAATTCTAACTTATTTTTAAGTCATTGAATGGTTGATATAAGTTGCCCAATCCTGCATTGTTGTGATACTGCTCACATTGAAAAATATTAGCCATCGTTTTTATCAAATGTTTCATTAAAATATTGTTATAATAGGGAAAAATAATGTAATACTTTGCCGGAATTCTAACTTATTTTTAAGTCATTAAATGGTTGATATGAGTTGCCCAATCCTGTATTGTTTACGCACACACACACACAAACAATGCACACACACTTTTATCAAGCAATTTAAATAAATTTACAACAATTTTACTCGTTGAAAAACGATTTTGATCCGCAACAAAAAGCTGTAGAACAAAAACTATACCATTTCAAGGGCAAAACTGTTGACATGACGTATATTACGTTTGCGATCACACGATAATGAGTTTCACATGTTGTGATGTTGATAGTTTGAATAAGTACATGTAGAGTGCGCATTGGATTTTTTTCAAAATTGAAAGCCATTCATTGAGGATACGATCTCTTCTTACCACAAAGCGACGATTATTCAATTGAATGAAAAATATCACAAAATAGCGAACAAGTTAATAATCGAATAAGAGCTCAAAATTTTCTGAAAAGTGAAAATTTCATACTATACTACTATAACATACCAAAATTTCAGGAAAATCCGTGAACCTCGCCCGGAGGTTTATTCGAAAAATTCTGAATCTGACCCATATGTATGTATAAATAAAAATTATGTCCAATGCAATGAAAAAGTATAATGAAAAGTAAATATTATGATAATAACATTATTATACAATAAATTTATCTAATCTAAGGGAATCAGTTTGGCTATCGTATAGATCGCCACAAATTTAAGGTAAATGTCTTTGCGGTGTGAGTATAAATTGTTACAAAGTATAACTTCATTTCATATTTTTAAATGCAGGATAAAAATTATGTTAAACAATAAAAGTGATGAAAGTTATAGAATGTGTGGCTTGAGTAAAGATCGCCATTATATGAAAATTAAAAAAATATGTGTAGAAATAATTCACAAATCATAGTTTTTAATATAGGAGACAGATTGTTTTGAACAATGAAAATGATGAAATTAATAGTCTGTGTGGCTTGAGTATAGATCGCCATAATATAAAAATAAAAAGATTATGTTTTACTTAAAAGAATATACAAGGATTGTATAAATGCAAGGTATTTATAATGTATGTAAATTGTAAATACAAGGTATTTATTATATATTGTAACGGGGAATTTACTCGATGAAGTGACCGTTAGTGCGCGATGAGCGCCGCTAGTTCACGGCATAAAACTACAAGTATATTGATCCCACGATACAAAATATTTACTCGTCGAGCGAAGTGCTCGGCGAGTTACTTACTATGGATGGTGAATCTCGTTCGTCGTGGCTCGGCGAGTTATCTTCTCGTCGAGAATTTCGAGTGCTGAAAAGGGCGGGTTACCGTAGAAAAATATTCAGCACTAGGTTTGATAGTTACATTAATATGAACAGTTTATTGAATCTTCGCGTGGTTTACGATTTATTACAAATCAGATTTCAATCCGCGCCGAAAAGGGGGGTGACAGAAGGTCAATCGCTCGCTCGCATATACAAGAGATAATCCTTACGTTTACTCGCTCGCAGATCTGCTTTCGTGTCCGCTTGTCGGGTGGTAAAATACAGCGGGTATTGGAGCTCGCTCTCGGGATCGTCGGGTAACAGCGTTAGCTCGACGATCGCAGTGTCGTGGTGGCAAGGGTCGAGTCGCACTTTATCTCACGAGATACTAAATCCATGGCACTGCACACTATTTGTAAGGCGGGTATAACGTTCACGTGTAAAGCGGCGCGCGCGAGGTGACTAGTCACGTTCACGGTCGAATGGAGAGTGACTCTCGGCCTCTCGCCTGCTCGCCTCTGTCTTCTGCTCGCCGTGCTTGCTCTGCACGGCGAGTCCCGCGTTTCGCCGCGCTATCATGCTCGCGCCTTAACGCGAAAATCTATTTTTCAGTTACAATATATACCTTGTAAAGACAAGGTATTTATTATATGAGCAAATCCAGAATTTTTCTTCCATTTCACGAGCCAAAATCAGCACCAAAAATTTTTTCGTGGTACCCGAGTGAGGGTCACGGGAAAGCGTTCTTTGGGGTCCAAGAACATAAAAAAATTCGTGAACACGAAAAATTTTGTAGTGAATTTTTCTATATGCATTTTAGTGCACCGCTTATGAAAAATCACGATATAGAACGGTGAAAGTATAAAAACACTTGTGAGTATCGTAAAATAAGCGTAAAAAAATTTACACTTTCACTAGGAAAAATAGGAAATAAAGTTTATGTCCATTTTTCCGAAAATGAAATTATCGAAAAAAAACGACTGCACCACGAGAAAGCTGAAAAAAATGCATAAAAACCATATTTTTATTTATTTTTTTAGTTGAATTACATTGTCATTTGTGCGAGTTGCGATTACAGCGAGCCACGAGTCGCGCGTTTGGGCGGCTGGACGGCCGAGCACCGACCATGTTTGCTCGTATCTCTCATAGAAATTATGAATATTACACTTTGAAAACAATCCGTTTTTATGTAAAATGACCTTAACTATCCATTGAAACAATAAAAAACGCAAAAAAATGACTCTTTTTGAGGTATTCAAGTTTGAACGTTTACTTGCATTTTCCGAGGTGAAAAACCGATTATTGGATTGCTGGAGCTTGAAGGTTACGTTGAAAGTCAAATTCGAGGTCACCGTTGGATTTCTCGTCGAAAAATACAATGGGTATAGGGTTTTTGAAATTTTTTTTACTCTTATTTTGCGATACTCACACAGTGTTTTTATACTTTCACCGTGCTATGTCGTGATTTTTCATAAGCGGTGCACTAAAATGCTTATAGAAAAATTTACTATCAGAATTTTCCGTGTTCACGCATTTTTTCATGTTTCTAGGACCCCAAAGAACGCTTTCCCGTGACCCTTACTCGCGTACCACGAAAAAATTTTTGGTGCTGATTTTTGCCCGTGAAATGGAAGAAAAATTCTGGATTTGCTCATATATTTAATGAAGGAAAGGAAGGATGCATATATTCGTACGCAACCGCATACAGGAAATACTTACTAATAGCAATGCTAGTATTAGTGGTCGATTGGATTTCGTGAAATTCGGTGAAATGTACTGATTTTTCTCCTTCGGTGGCTGGGCAATTAGTCATTTTACGTATAATTGTGCGTTCGTCGATTTCGATTTCATAATCATTGCCGGTGGAATTAAACGCAGGATTGACTGATTTTATTTTAAAATTGTTCAACTGCATGTTCATTAGACTGGAAGCAAAAAAAAATTTTTTTTATTTCGCCCGGACCAAACGGAAAAGTGATCTATGTACAAAAAAAATAGTCTGTGCAAAATTTTAGCTCATATAAATTGAGATAACCCGTGCCGCCAGTCGCTTGAAGGTTTTTAAATTCGATTTAAATTCATTTTTACCGCCTCTTTACAGCGATATTCAAATGGCTCTGTAGCCGTCAATTTTCAAGCAAATAAAACTTTGAACCCGTCAAATTAAAGGTCTTGGAAAAACCTTTAATTTTCTTTTTTCAAAATTTCGATTGCTTCAAAATTAACTGCTGTAGAGCCGTTTGAATATTGCTAAAAAATAGAAAAAAATCGAAATTTTTCTAGTTTTCTAATAGCTGAAGTTCACTCGGAAAAACACCAATTTTTCCTAAGCTCCGGGGTATTCTTTCGTGTGTAATAAGCTAAAAAATGACGTAAGTTTCGACCAGAATATTGCATCCTAGCTCCGTATAGCGGCATTTTAAATATTCAATTTTTTCGTTTTTTTTTTCTTTCATCCGTCTAATGATTACACGCTTTTTATTATGAGAACATTCACAAAATACTGAAACATTTTCCAAATACTACTGATGATTAAAAGCATCTCAAGACCTATCTTTTAAGCCCTCTAACGAGCTTATAGGTGTCTCGGAGTTAAATCTACAGCCAAATTAAGAATATAATCACGAAGTTGAAAAATAGAATCGCGATTTCAAGCTTAACTATACTAAAGTGTCCTTTAATCCCAAAAAAATTTGAAAACAACATTTTCGACGTATTTTTCGACGAGAAAACCAATGGTGACCTTGGATTTGACCTTGAACATAACCTCTAAGCTACAGCGAACCAAAATTGATTTTTCGTTTGGTGACCCCCATTTTTTATTGTAGATTTGAAAAGAGCGGAAAATTTTACGTTCCTGGTGCACCAGGTCGACGGAATGTGGTTTGACACTTTTTACACATTGTGACGTGCGAGGTTTTGGGCACTAGCCCATGCTCGGCCTGCCGTCTAATTATTTCTTACTCAGGCTCCGGTTAGCCTATCTTTGAGTCTTACCTCAGAAGGGGTCGAGCCGCCACCAAGTGCGCCGCGAGCGTCGGCAGTCCAAGCTGAAAATAAGTGAGAAGGGTTCGCGAAAAGACTACGCGAAATGTACTTTTGCACACAAAGACTCGTTTCTTTATTTAATTGAACTCTCAACTCTCATCAATACAACTATCACTTCCTTCGCGCTTCGTCTCGCTATCTCGTATCTCATTTCCTCGCTACCATCGGCTCATGCCTCGGACGTACTTGATCATACGCGAGTCCAAGGGGAAAACGCGCGGATTACAACGTTAGTCCGACGTGAGTCCCAGTCAAGTGCCACGTAATTGCACTGCGCGCACTGGGCTCGTTTCCCCGAAACACGGTCGACGCCTTCGCTCTGCTCGCGCTAGCAGACGCGCGATTTGGTCACACACGACCAAGACGAAACGCGCTATCTCGCTTGCTCTCACAGAAGCGTCCAAAGCGGAAGTACCGCTTCGCAAAAATGGCCACGCGCCGGCCTGAACCGCGACACGTGGACTCGAACCACGTCTTGAATGTCCAAGGTACACGCTACAATCACTCCGATCCCACGACTAATGCACAACGATTCTACGGCGAAACTCTACTTAATTTCACTCATACATTCACGCTACGCAATCTCACCCACTCTCTCGCATCCGCGCGACCGACCAAGCTTATTACAATTTAACCTTATCTTCGCTCTTATGCCTCGGCCTTCGTTCCACGACGTTGTCTCCCACTGTCCCCCAGCTGCTCCGTCCTCGTGGTCTGCCCGGTCCAAGGGCTCTTGTCTCACCTCGGAGATGCCTCGGCCGGTTGATCAGAAGGTCGCTGTACAGTAGGGCGGAACGAAAAAACACTTTTGACGCCGATCGCTTTGTAATAGTATTTTATCGAAAGTTTAAGATAAAACAAGAGACAAGCCGCGAGCTGGGCGCGAACAAATGATGTCTTCAGGTGGCGCATGAAGCCTGAAGTTTGAAATTCGTAAAAACAATATCTTTATGCTTCAGTATGAAATCGTTACCAAATTTCTCTGCACTGGATTGGCCGATTGGGCTGAAAGTTTCAGGGCTTGTTTTACATGTTGAAAGGAGTTTCTCTGTAAAATTTTAGCCCTCTAGGTGCCTTAGAAGCAAAGATATAGTCATAGGATGGTTGAAAAATTACGTTACATTCAATTTTTTTTGTTCTTTTTCCATCTTCACACAGCTGTACGTTGCGTAATTTTGCTGTTATTAAAACGAACGAGCAACCAATTTCTTTGTCTTTTAAAGGCCTTTTCAACCATATACATTTGTATAGTGTTTTTCGAATTTTTACTGAAGTTACAGTATAAAACGTCCAACATTTTGTGTCGCGCTCGAAACTACATTTGTTATTTTCTTTTCTGTTTCTTAAAAGTTACACATTCTATACAAACTTCAACCCCAATGATAGTTATATGGTCTTAAAGAGCATAAAATTACCTCTAATTTGGTGCATGTAAAAAGTTTCTAAGTCCTCTAGAACCTGAGATACAGCTGTTTGAAGTTTGACCAAAAATTAAAGTACTGAATCTGTGAATCTATCATAGGCCAGATATGGTATGATCATCACACAATCGAATCTTACATTTTCAGTACAACTTCAAACAGCTGTATCTCCGGTTCTAGAGGACTAAGAAACTTTTTACATACACCAAATTAGAGGTAATTTTATGCTCTTCAAGACCATATAACTATCATTGGGGTTCAAGTTTGTCTAGAATGTGTAACTTTTAAGAAACAGAAAAGAAAATAACAAATGTAGTTTCGAGCGCGACACAAAATGTTGGACGTTTTATACTGTAACTTCAGTAAAAATTCAAAAAACCCTATACAAATTTATATGGTTGAAAAGACCTTTAAAAGACGGAGAAATTGGTTGCTTGTTCGTTTTAATAGCAGCAAAATTACGCAACGTACAGCTGTGTGAAGATGGAAAAAGAACAAAAAAAATTGAATGTAACGTAATTTTTCAACCTTCCTATGACTATATCTTTGCTTCTAAGGCACCTAGAGGGCTAAAATTTTACAGAGAAACTCCTTTCAACATGTAAAACAAGCCCTGAAACTTTCATCCCAATCGGCCAATCCAGTGCAGAGAAATTTGGTAACGATTTCATACTGAAGCATAAAGATATTGTTTTTACGAATTTCAAACTTCAGGCTTCATGCGCCACCTGAAGACATCATTAGTTCGCGCCCAGCTCGCGGCTTTTCTCTTGTTTTATCTTAAACTTTCGATAAAATACTATTACAAAGCGATCGGCTTCAAAAGTATTTTTTCGTTCCGCCCTACTGTACAGTAAATCGCGTGGCTCGCTGCCTTCCGAGCCTCACGATCGCCTCGTCACCTCGCAACTCTTCTCTCGTCGACTGAACTCCAGGCTTGAACATAGCCTCTCCACGGACACGACACACGAATTTCCGCTGCACGCACAGCTTCTTCACAACTAACTTCACCGCTGCCACACAGCTTCTCACATTCGACTTCTCACTCGGCCACACGTCCGTCCTCTCTCGCGGTCTGATAGCGAATCTCCTGTCTGCACTGTCGCGCAGACCGTCGACGCATCGAGCGCGAAGTGCGCGATTCGCACGGGTCGATCTACTCTTCAGTGCACGTGGTCCGAGAGACGCGTCCGAGGTTAGCTTGGCTCCTCCGACCATCAGCATTGTCGACGAAGAACGAAGATTAGCGTAAGCGGATAAAAGATTAACCTATAAGTGTGTTCAGGAATTGTTTGAATAATTAATAATAAATTAGATGGGTGCATGGACAGGTCGCACAATAAGACACTACATAAGTAACATTGATTTGGATTTTCACTATTTTCTTTATTAATCACTTAAATCACTCTTGAATAGTCAAAACTGAGTCAATGTTTAAAATGTTGATAACAATTATAAGTAGTTGAGTGCACTGATATTATAATTGATTTTTACTATGAGTATATGTCGAAATTCTGTGCAATGATTTGAGTTGTCAACGCGAAGCTTGATTATATTAATTCAAACGTGCTGTTACAAAGTCTTTACAATGAAATTGAGTAGTCGGTTCGAAGATGATTTTATTTATCTACACTTATCTTCTGTGAATTGTTGCACTTGAGACGTGGAAGGCTTCTCTTGAGCTCACAGCGAGTTAAGCTTGATTTGTGAGAAAGCCGGAATAAACGGAGGAGGTTATATTAATCCTCCTAAAGAAATTGATGAAAATTGGGGTTGGGAAGAATATGTTTCTGCTGATGATAATATATCAACATTTGTAGTATTAAGCGAGCAAGAAGCAATTGCTGATAATTTAAATCAGAAATTGAATGAGGAATTATCTAATGATGACGACGAAGAAGGAGAAAAAAGTACCAGGGAAATCATTCCTAGATCGAGTAAAGCAATCGAAAAGTTTGAAGGAGTTGAGAGATTTCATCGAGCCTTGTGATGAAGAAGTTTCTGATGATTCATTTCTTGCAATGCAAACAGTTGAATCCTTTATTATAAAAAAAAACCGCTGCCAATTTATTGGCAAAGAGCTTCCTCATAAAAAATAATATTAATAAAAGGCATCGGTTATTAACGTGAAAATTCGAATTTTTAAATTTTGATTCTCTGTCTAGTGTCCTAACTACAAGACGATCTACACTAATTCATTTCATGTGGACTAGAAAGTCTAGACTAGTTTACAGATTATCAAACTAAATATTATATAGAAAGTATTTATTCCGAAGAACTTTAGAGAGTAACTCTTTCATCATTTGAAGTACAACTCTACTTCTCAAAGAACAGTTAGGTAGTAAATTGGATGCGTTCGATTTTTTTCCACAATATATATCACAATCAAATATGTATCCAACAGCACTACATAAGGCCCACATTTTTATACTGAACCTTATAGACCTAGATCTAGTGCATTGTTTCAAAGAATTTTTCCCAAAATTTTTCACCACCATATTATCAACCGGAGGACTGTCGAAAAAAAAACCAAATTGTCTGATTTTTTTTCTAAATATATCCAACATTTTTCGAGCCCACCAAACTCTGTCATTATGATCTTCATCACCATTCATTGAAAATTTTAGAGATGACTTGATTCGTTCAAATTCATTCCGGGGATATTTCTGATTTCACTGCACACAATTCAAGCAAAGAATCGGTTGACCAATAGTCTTCTGAGATAGTCTTGAATTATGTATGGTGAGTATGAATATTCCAAGAAATTTTTGGAATTTATCTAAAGAAAGATTATTATTGAACTGCTTCTATTCTATTTATATTTTGGAAGTTTTCAACTTCTTCTATTATATTTCTTTTCGGGAGTTTTTAAATGCTTTTATTTTATTCAAATTTTCGAATTTTTACGCTTCACGCAATAGCTACAAGAAGGAACGATAACGTCTCTTCCATGACATGAGTGGAGTTTTTTTTATAAATAGATTGAAATTTTTTAACGGACTATAAGATTATATTTTCTCAAATTCGAGGTGTAACGTTGCAAATAACTATGTTTCGCGATAAGTTGTCCAACAGTTAGTTATTTTGTATCCTGAATTTGATCGTTATTTTGTTTGAAGGAAGTGGTTCGAAAATTCCATCGACATTCCTTGAGATACTTTAATTAGAAACGGTGCAGTTAAACTAAAATGAATTGGCAAAGTAAAAGTGAAGTTAGCGTGGGTAGAGGTACTTAGCCGTATCATCGCTCATGGTCAAGGGACAATTAAGAACTGTTCGCCTCGCCTTGGTTTTCAAAGTACCACTTGGAGTGAGCAAGGTCTCGATGTCAATGGTACGGCTTTTTTAGTAAACAGTGCCCACTCTGCTTGAAACAAGGATTAGTTGGGCTCCCATGTTGGCGTCGATGCGCTTGAAACTCTCCAAATTGTGCGTTCAAGATCCCTGATGTATCGTGTTACCGAACATATACCAAAAAAGGTGACAATTTACTTGATGTCTGAGAAAGGAAAATCCGAGAAAGGCGATCGAGAAGTAGGTGTGACAGCTAGATGTCTAGCTGATTTATTTTTTCCGAAAGAAAGTGAGCCAGTGCCCTTGCTAGTTCGATTTTACATTGAAACAGCAGTCATATTTAACATCAAAACTCGAATTTTGTGCACAAAGATTCAGTTTTGTTCTTACCCTCCTAGTGACTTATTGCGGAATTCTTTCACCTTTCATAAGCGCATTGAGCAAGTCAGCCATGGTCTCTGCATGTTTTACGCTTATAACAAGGCACACAAAAAGAAAATTGTTTAAATATCGAGGAACTTATGTCGCGCTCCGAATGGCAAGTATGGAAGATGAGAGCAGCTACCCACCCTTCACGCTCCTCATTCTATTATACAAGTCTTTCATAAGATAAATTTAATAAATTCACTACAATATTCGTTGCAGTACGTTATACGTAACTGTTTGAGAATTAGGTGTCTCAATTACTCATTAAAAGGATGGTTGCATGGGTAGATCGCACAATGACTTCTTGAATGCAAAAGATTTTGTTATTTAACAATTTTCTTCATTTTCACACTTCATCACTTTAATAATATTAATTAAAATTGTTCACTTGGTTGAGTTTAATTGAGAGTTACAGTGAGAAGTCGTAGCACATTAGTATTTTATTAATACTTCACAATAGCGTCATAAATTTGAATGCATATAAATGAAAAAGGACAACAGTTTAAGGAATTATATTAATCCACATTGATTCATGAGAGCACTGAGACGTCAACGTATGCGGAGCACTAGACTGAGGATTCACTAGATTGAGCATTCGGAGGACTGAGGATTCACTAGACTGAGCATTCGGAGCAGTACGCGAAACAGGGTTATATTAATCCCCTCGTCCGCTGAATCAGCTGCCGGAAGTGAGAGGTGCTGAGTGTAACCTCGATTCTCCTCGCAGTGACTCCGTACTTTGCAAGCGCCAGTGCTTGCACAATTGCGTCAGTGAATGAGGAGACTCTACAGGGCCTGAAGAAGGCATTATTGGTCTTCTTCAGCAACCCGTGTAGGTTCTTTACCTGGTGTTATACGTTGAGATGAGCTGGATCTGATGAGTCGAGTGAGCAGACGTCGATGAGTGGCCGATGTTGAAGTTCTTATCCCACCTGGCTTGAGAGCAGCAGATGTGGACCGATTGAGCAGTCGAAGTTGGTGGATAGCCGTATGGATGAGCTGACTTTCTTTTGGTGGTCGCACTTTGGTGCACGAGTCACACGCGAGAGGCGAGGGTGAATCGAGCAAATCGGGTGAGATAACTGGAGGAGCGCGAGATGTACAATGAGCAAAAACTCTCGTGTCCATCGCAAACTACGCACGGATAGTAGATCTGCGGCAGGCACGAGAAGCCACGCCATCTCTGAGTGCGCAGCAATAAACTCGCGTGGCCCGACACTACACGTGAGTTTGAGCGCGCCCACGGCAGTTGATAAACACTGTTCGGGAGATTTCTCGAACAGTAACACACTGCGCTAAAAAGTCTCTTTCTGATGTTTAAAAAAAAAGTTAAAAGTGAAATATTAAATACTATCATTAAAAAGGCAAAAATGGGGCAGGTCCCGATTATCTCCATAAATAATTCAAGTTTAAGAAAAATCAAATTTAAGCGGTATGTATAGCATTAATCGATAGATCAATGTGGCTAAGTATTAAAGCTTTTTGTGAGCTTTGTGACTCGTTGGCCCTTACATCACACCAGGGGGATTACAAAAAATGTTAATAACTATTTCTTTTCTGAAAAGAATTTTTAATTAATAAATATTATAATAAATTCAATACAGATATTTCTGTATATATAGCTGATTCTTTGTGAAATCAAATGACCAAAAAAATTTTTTTCTGCAAATATGATAAATTTGTTGTTTTCGATATCAGGTTTGTCTTACGAAAACTTTTAGAAAAATTGGGGCTTTCTATGACACTTTTTCAGAGGCTTTTTTTGGTAATTTTACGCATTTTTGGCCTATTTCAACCTTTTATGCACGTTTTAAACACACATTGTTGTCTACATTGCGTTACACATTAAGACCCATTACAAAACTTCATTAGGCAGTAGTTGACATCTTCAGAAAGCTTATTACATAGTTTTGGAAAAAAAGTCTGGTTCGAACTCAATTACATTTTGTGTTTTTTTTTCAAATTTTTTCCGCTCTGTAACCTCCCAGGTTGCTCTAATCACTTTCGAATACATTTTTTCTGAAAATTTGGAGAATTACCAACAAAAAAACTAATATTCCTTTTATTTTTGAGTAATTCTACACTAATTTAGTAATTATTTGAATATTTGCGATTTTTCATAAATTTCGGAAAAACGCTAGAATGGCCAACTTTGGGCCTCTGAAAAAGGGTCATAAAAAGCCCCAATTTTTCTACAATTTTTTGGGACAAGTCTGACATCGAAAGCAACAAGCTGAATTGTTCAAAATTAAACCAACATGAATTAAGAATTAATTTCAAATTATATATCAAACCTAGTTTGATTAAGAATTGTTTTCAATTTTTCATGATATCTGAGATTAAATTAACATCAAGTATTAATTGTAATTTGAAAGACTGCTTTTCAACTACTCCAAGTATGATTTTACAAACCAAAGATGAGTTACGTAACAAATTTCGTTTGAAAAAACATGTCAAAACTACTACTAGTTGTCAAAACTTTTTTTCGAGACAAAAGTCTCAAAAAGAATTTAAAGATATAATTGAAAATATAGAGTTTAAATGCGAGGAAATCTTAATTGTCATATGACAATATCATTTTTCATTAAAAAAGTGATCATATACATTATGACAAAAAATCATGCAATTATGCGATATTAAATTAAATTTTTTATGCAATTCATTTAGCTCAAGAGTATAATACTTATGTAACGTTGAAACTACAAAACGTTAAATCATCTACTGTACCTTTGAAAGGATCAAATCCATGCTGGGAACAAGATTTTCTGTTGTGAGTATATTGTTAATATATAATGTTTACTTTTCTATATGAAACTTGACGATATAAGACATTATGTTAAATGTTTGCGTTTTAATTTTTCAAGATTTATATTTTGATGTTTTCAGTTAACTAATTTTGAAAAAGTTCCACTTCTGATGGCTGTAGGGGGCTGTCAATGCATTCAAGTTCGCGCAGATAACGTATGGTAGCGATACTTCTGGTCGACCGTCGAAGTGGATTCGATTCCCTATTAATGTGTAGAATCATGAAAAATGCACAGTAGCATTCTGGGCAGTGATGGTTCGTACGTCGATAAGAAAATTATTATGTCAAAGAGTTAGGTTAACGTTGCCTCGAATCTCGCGAGGAGGGCTTATGTCGGGAGAGGCCACGCAACAGTATAATGAAGTCATCGATACTCATTCTCTTCGTAAACTACTCGTTCGAACCGCAAATTGAGCTTGCATAGGCAGGTCTTTGATCTATAAGTCACGAGACTCGAGTTGCGCAATACTTTCACTCAGACACTCTTGCTCGCGGTGAGAGTCAAAAAGATATCCGCTCAAGTTGGTACTCAAACAAGGAGATCGATGACAAGAAGGAAAAAAAGAGATATCGGCACTCGTACGTCGGAGTCTTGCACCGGAATATGTTTCCGTGTACAAGGCAACTGCGGCAAGTGACTATTATATCTTCGTTCACAGGACTGAGTTCGGTAGTGAGTGTCGAGTCTGAGTCAGATAACCAGTCCACAGACTAAGTTCGCTAATCGCTATAGAGATTAAGTCTAACAACAAAATCTGCGGTCAAGTCCTCCATAGATATTCTCTATCAAAGGTTAAATCTGCGAATAAGCTTATTCGACGCAAAATTAAATGAACTTTCTGAATCTGGTGTTAGATTTTTCATACAACAAACTGATCAAAAGTTAAGGATGGTTATCGAATTTATCAAGTTTGACCTTCAAAACATCTTGAAAATGACTCCAAAGCGGTCATTTGACTTTGGATTCAGTATTCTCAAAGTAGTATTTAGTTCAGTATTTAAGGCGTAGCACCACTTTAGGATTTTGGAAAATTGCTAAAATTTATGAATTTTTTGTGGGGGCCACGATGAATATTTTAATTTGAGGCTTTGAGGACTAATAATACATACAAAGAACTATAAAGAAAATTTTTTTTATTGGTTTTAGTCACAAAATAACGAAGATATTACAATTTTACAAATTCGCAATTTTTTGAGTGGTGGAAAGTTTTCTCGACTTCTATAGCATTTAGAACAAAATTTCAAACAAGGTCTTAAAGTTAAGGGGAGTCAAACACCAATTCACTCCTCTTTGTCATTTATTTTTTATATAAACCACATTTTTATGTCAATCTACATTTTCAACATAAAATTGACATCTTTGAGCCCTAAAAAATGTGAAAAAAGTTGAGGTGGGAGTTCCTGATAGGTCTTAAAATCTTTTGAAAAGTATCCCTTATGGGCTGAGTTTTGTGAAATTTTGATTAGAGATATAAAAAAGTTTGTATGCCAACAGTCGTGAAAAAAGCAAGATATAAAAAAAAGTTATCAATGTTTTTGAGAACATATTGAATAATAGAACTGATATGAAGGTCTAAAAAAAAGTCCCACAAAACTCAGCCCATAAAAGATGCATCGCCGAACACTGTTATGCTTTTGTCACTGGATATTTGTATGGTCTCCAGATCGTTCTCATCAAAACCAACATTGGTTACCGTCAATTTCTTCTCTTTTTCAGCTGCTAAACTCATACTTGACTCAGCTACAACTTCGGCTCCTTCAGCGATTTTTTTCACAATCTTGTCATAAAATGATTGAAAGATCGGCCGCGGTAGATCCATGACGGCACAGAATTTGATAATTCCATTAAGGCCTACACCGAGTAATCGCATAGCCAGTACTAATCTTCGATTAATATCGTATAATTTTTTGATGAAAGGGCAGCTGGGAATTCCAATACCGATACAATTATTACAAGAAATCACAAGTTTGAAACTCAAGCCTCGCTCGGATGATTCGGTGAATTTTATATGAGACTTGCATTTCTTACAGATAACGATGTTTGATATAGTATTAAATACTGATAAAAAACTCAAAATTCTGTATCCAAAGCTATCATCTATTTTAATATCATCTGATTGGGCTGCTAAAATCTTCTTGGCTGACGTACTAAAGCTGTTGCCCAAACTCGGGGTTTCCAACTCATATCTATTCAGTGGTCTTCGGGTTCCGATTTTGCGTCTTTTATTAAACCCGCTGTCTCCATGAGAGCCTTTTTCCCTCTGGTAAGAGCGTTTTTTGTTACTCATTATCACAGTATATCACACGAATTACGAGAGTATAATTTTTAGATAATTTTCAAACACGTACTACTCTGAAAAATCCGTTATAACTACTAAGTTGGCAACTGAAAATTCATAATATTGGAGAAAAAATTGCGACCTCTACAGGTTGTTTTTCATATTAAAAGCCACTTTTCACTCGTACGATAATGTACTTAAATAAAATTTTAGCAACAGTGTTTACGAAAATATGTTCGTAAAAACCCTTTCACTCAAATTGAAAATTAAGCATCTTATAACTTCGTCTCCCCTATAAAACTAATTTGGTATCATTCTACACACCCTAAGGGAGCTTTTTATGCAAAAAAAAACGATTTTTTGAAAATCCTAGAGTGGTGTTACTTCTAAATATTTAGTTCAGTATTTAGTTCAGTATTCTGAATTTTCTGTTGCACAATTTTCCTGCCTAAACCTGCACATAGTCGTCCGCGGGTTGCTGCGAAAATCATGATTGAACGTGCATCAATCAGTGAATATACACGTTGGTTTAAATATTCTTAGTTTCTTTTTGAGTATTGAATAATATCGAGAGAAAAAAATAAAATGTCAAACGATAATAAATGTTTATCAGTATCAACGTACAAGAAAACACGCGCGACGGTGATATTTACACTGGCGTATCGAATCGCGCCCGGTCGTTGCAGAAAAATTCAAAGTAAATCCTGCCTTTTTCGCGGCCATCCAACTTGTTCTTCGCATCGGTGTTGTTATTTGCTACCTTCGAAAATTCGGCCGCCAGGTCCAAGTACTGAACAGAGGATGCTCGGGGGGTTTTCTTTTAGGGTAGCCACCCTCGTTAGTGCGTCCACCTCTTCGTTGCCCTCAAGGCCTATGTGTGACGGAATCTCCAGCAGCTCGATCTCCTTCTCTCGAATTCTGTTTAAGAGTGCGGCGATTTCTCTTTTTATTTCCGGAATTTGTTCCATTGTGTTGCTGCGTGTCTGGAGTGAACCAACTCCAAGTAGTGCGCATAGAAAATCCGAGACGATCATGAACCTCTCTCCGTCCGATAACGCAATGTGTTCTAGGGCTCCGATGATGGCACAGCATTCTGTGGTGAAGATCAAGACCAGGGTCCGGCTAGCTAAAAATGGAAAAAAAACACGAGGGCACAAAAAAGACTCTCGACTTTCAGGGTCTCGAGCACGGTTTGTCTCCGAGAGGAGACGCCGACGGTTAATGGAGCAGGGACTCCGTTGGGCTGCTGCTCTGCACCTAGAAAAACACCTGTAAAACGAAGAACTCGCGAGAGAGAGGAAAAGCAATAATATGGGGGATAATCGAATAACAACACAAAAAGATATAGTTTGAATTACAAAGAACCTTATTGAGTAGTAACGATTCTATCTCACACACTCAGTCGAGGCTCCCACATACACATTCGCCCTGGGTCGCGTACGCGAGTTGCGTTGCCGTCGGAGGGGTCGTACGGGGCACAAAGTAGGCTGTAAATTTACTCTTGTTCTGCCTCGCACAACGGGGCTCATGACCGCACGGTCGTGTCGTAAACGTCGCCGGGGTTACAAGATGTTGTACTGCACGTCTTGCGTCTCGTCTGTTGGGCCACGGACGTAAAAGGGGACGGGCCAAGTTTGTCGTTTGCTCGGTCGTAATCGGTTGGAGTATTTGGTGCACTGCACGGGTCCTCAGCATTCACACTCGACTTTACAGCCACCAACTTTACCAATCAATATACACACTTCCACATAAAACTCATGCCAAAAGTACACCTTAAACTCACTCAACACAACTCTCCACACACTCAATAAACTCTTCGCAAAAATACAGGGAAAAGACAGCATAACGTTCGCGTACGAAAAAGCTCCACCCTCTATGGCGTTCGCACAACACGTGTCTCGTGTTGTCAGCTAGTTCACGCCAGTCGCGAAGATTTTTGGCACGCGTCTCGTAGTATTGCCGTAAACGCGTCAAAGCGAGCCTCGCTACACGGTCTACTTCGGACGTAAGCATTGCAGTATTTACGTCCGAACGCCACAGTGACGGCTCCGCTGTCACCTCGCGTAGCTAAAGTACCTGCAAAAATAGAACTCGGATATTTCAAATTTTGTATTATTCAGTGTTAATCTCCTCGTAGCCGACGTGATGACGTTTGCCAAGGGCACAACGTTACACGCTGTAGTTCTCCGATTCGTCAGACAAAAATTCGAAAAAGTCCGCGAAGCGCCAGCCATGGGGACGATGATAAGTCGAGGCCGAAAGAGTCCGAGCAGCCCGACGTGTGTCCCTTGGCTTTGCAGGTCCGTCCTAGCCCGTAGAGGTTTTTCCAGTGTATATTCCTAGAAAGTGAAAGAAAGGGGAATACAGGGATTCACACTCATTCTCACCAAGAAACAAACACTCAACATTCACAATAACGACTACCAAGTTTATTCATATGCAATAAACATAATACACGGCCTCAGAGAGTTTCCGAATACCCGGTCGACGGCAGATGCGACGTTCGTAGCCATGGTGGTCACGTCGGCCCGTACGACTCACAAATGCAACAACCAAGAGCTGGGCCGCCGAACATTCCACATGGTATCGAGATCTTCTCCTGTTCCAGTTTCACTCTTGCTTGTCCTTGTGGTCTGCTCGGCCATTGGATCCACTAGTCCTCTCTCGCGCACTCGGGTCGACTCGTACCAGCACTCGCACTCTTCACTCGAGCGACGTAGGATATTACTACCCGCGCGGTACTCGTCAATCCGACGTAGACATCTCCGAGAATGTCACGCTCAACTCGCACACTCGAGCTCCGTTCGCTCTCAAAGCAAATCTTCAACTCCCTGCTCTGTTCATATGTACGCTCTCGCGTCTCAACGTATACGCATATTTACGTTCTATCTTTACACGCTTGGCGCTCACATGAAATCAGAATCGAAATACAATAATCAATAACTATTTTTATAACTAATAATATGCTCGGCGAGGTGACGGTTCGTCAGGGCGGCCCAACATGTATTCGTCGAATTTTTTTTACTCTTAAGTTTCCTCGGTCCATTGTGTGCATTGGATTCGCTTTGGCTCTGTAAGCCCCGATCAGCACGAACGAAGTTGTAGCCAGAGAATTTACCGTGGATATTTGGAGTATACCATATCTCTGAGATAGATAGCACGTAAAAATTTGATTCATCTCGAAAGTTTGCCAAGAACTCAATGCGATCTTTGATAGAAAAGACATTTATTTGAACAATTCGAGGTTTATTATTATTATTATTATTATTATTAAATCTAAAATTAACATTTGGACAGGTACGATTTAGTGAGGGTGATGGCTCGTCACGCGCAAAATTTCAAACGATCTGCTTAAGATTGGACTCGGTGACGATGCTGATTACTGGCGATAGCTCGTTCTTGTGAATACGGATACCTCCTTCATGAATCCACACAAAGCGATAACCTTTCTTTTGCGCTATAACCCTTGCGTTCTTCTTCAACGCGAAGACGGCTGGGCTTGCAAGCTCGTAAGCTCGGATAGGTAGCTTTTCGGCACCACTGAAAGTATAGCAGTACGGTGTAGCGCCCTTCTCACGCATCACCTCTAGGACTTGTTTACGTACTACCAGATTTTTGAACTTGACGATGATCGAACTTTTCTTGGCAGTAGCTGCATTTTCAAGACGCTGTGTGTCATTGTCAGGGTGCGTTTTGCGAGACCTTCCTACGTTAATTTGAGCTCAAAATGGTGCGCACTTTAAAACTTACACAGCAAACCAATGGAGTTTAATTGTTTATTGTTTCGCAAAAGTGTTTAAAATTGATAAAAGTTCATGTACAAATATTTTTGAGAGAGTTAGACTTGAACAAGGCCTGATAACAATAAGTGGTATTTTTTAACATTATATTATATTTAATACTTTTTTCTGCTCTTTAACTCTTTTCAGGGCCCATTGGAATAAAATAACTATAGGGGGCTTCATTATCATGTAGAAAAAGACCCCCAAACAAGTTTGGTAAGGATCTGTGACCCGCAGATGAAAGGCTCTCCTTGTTAGTAGTCGTTATTGTTAATGTGCAATGTGTGTTTCATGGTTTGAGAGAGTATGATTTCTGCATTTCCCTTTCTTTTACCCTCTGGGAACATAAATTGAAAAGCCTCTACGGGCTAGGAAGGATCTGCGGGCACATACAATGAACTCGCCACCGCTGCGACTAATCACACACACACACATCGATCGGCCTCCTTGGCTCAGTGGGTATAGTTCTTGCCTGCTGATACAAGGTGTGCCGTAGGGCGTGGGTTCGATCCCCACTTGGCGAATTTTCGAGGTTCGTTTTTTCGCCTGGTGTGGTCGAGCCAGTGCCCGAGGTGGAGCGGGTACCACTCAAAAAGAAGATCCGGGCTATGTCATCAGCCTCCGAAGCGATAAAAAAACCCCGATCACTGTACCAGCTGGAAGCGATAGGATAACCATAAGTAGGAGCCCGAGGCGAGGACTCACAAGGCCGGCAATAGATGGAGGAGATGCCAGCAAAGTGTGACCACGCAGCAGACGGCTCTGAAAAAGGGTGATACGACAATCGACGATGGCATCGCGCAGGATCGGAGGTTCACCAAGTAGAAAAAAGATGAGTTCCTGAACCCCTAATCTTCACATATCACTATGCGACGGATGGGGGATGTATGGAAAACAACGACTAACAGAAGGAGCAGAAATGCTCAACTAACCCCGGCCTCACCGAAGCAATGCCTAACGGCGGATACCGGTGAGTGTCCGAATTGGGTGGAGTAGAAAAAAAAACACACATGCACTTAAGTGGCTCGGTGATAAGATCAACGATATCATGGAATACGCGATGCCGAGGTATAACGTCCACAAGCCACAAAGGATAGACTGACGAAAGCGCCTCTTATCCTCCAGAGTTGCTGCACGGCGCTGGACGGGTTGGAGCATCTCCCTCCCCAGAACACAGTGGCAAAGGAGGTGCAAACATCGTCCAGACCCGGGATAAAGAAGAAACCCAAGACGACTTAGACGACAACGCTAAAAAGCAGCAATATCTTCACACCATCTGTTACGAGAAGCAAGAGGGGCGGGGTGAAAAATGATGTAAGGGACCTTGCAACAAGTGTATTTTTTGACAAAACTAACCTTACTTTCAGCACTACTAAAATCGGCCTTAGTGCTTAAATTGATGTACTTGAGTACTTGAAATGATGAATCGAGGGATTAAAAGTGACCTATGAGTTCGAATGACTTGCCCAAGATTGTGTTTGAGGCTATTGATGTTCTGGAAAAGTGTGCGTGACTCTAGTAATGTTGTTTCAACAATTCGTTCAGAAT
This sequence comes from Trichogramma pretiosum, assembly GCF_000599845.2. NCBI lineage: Eukaryota > Metazoa > Arthropoda > Insecta > Hymenoptera > Trichogrammatidae > Trichogramma > Trichogramma pretiosum. Next base: position 113,528 of record NW_019640832.1, on the reverse strand, counting down.
GTTTCGACAAATGAGGGGCATTTTGCAAAAACGTAAAACGCCAGCAAACACAATCGAAGAAAAAATTTAACAAGCAAAATATACAAAAAAGGCTCATGGAAACAGCTCAGAGAATGATTATAATTTTGAAGCGTTGAAAAATTCATTTAAAGGAGACGAAAAATCCTACTAGAAAACGAAATAAAATTTTCTTCCAAATTTAAGCTCTCTTTGAACCAATCAGGGGCTTAAAATTTCAGTAATACAGAAAAATATCACGTTTGCTCGGATAATAACTGTTACCGTGCTAGGCAGTGGAGTTGAATCCAGGGCGATAAAAAATTCGTACACACCGTTTAACAGAAAAAAACCACAATCTATATCTATTGAATTAAAACTTTTGTCTTTTAACTTGGCAAGATATTATGTAAATTGGTTGGATACCAAAGCGTTGACGCTGAAGTGATATAAGAGCTTGGCAGGCCAGGGCGAAAAGGCTCTACTAACGACTTAGCTGAGTGATTATTAGCAACTGAACAAAAATTCTACGTACAGCAACAAAAGCCGTGAGAATTTCGCTCGTCTTTGCCCCACCAAGCTCTTATCTCAAACCAGCGCTAAGTCCGCAACTTTTATTATTTGAACAATTACATTATTTCTAATCGTTTTAACTAAAATACTTATAGATCATATTACTTTTTTGAATTTTTAGTGAAACAAATGATTTAAAAGGTGGACTTCTTTTGGAAGTTTCGTTGAAAGGTATGCTTTGGGACAGAACAATAGGATATTACTTTTTATCACTTATGGAAATAGCTCAATCTGGAGAGGTAAGAAATAAGACTAGAACTGTTTACTAGATTTTAAAATATCTTGCTCCAAACTTATGGATTACTAGTTTATGATCTAAAAATAATATCAAATAGTTTAAGCCTGAAGATAAGTGCTTCGTTTTTGTTGATTTTCACAATTAATTTTTCTTGTAGTTGTTATTAAAAATTTTTATACCATATGCTTCCTGAATTTATAAATATGAACGAAGGATAATTTGAGGGTCAAAATTATTAATTTTCATTACCAGTGTTTACAAAAATGTAGAGGAAATAACCCTCCGATGCATGGTTTTGAATGTCGTTTTTTAAACTATCACAGAATCATTCAAGGTCTTGAATGGTTAAGATGTCACTGGCGACAAACGTGAGTCATCTACGTGTGAATGCCGCGTGTATGCATGCGAGTTACGAGCGACCGACTATACAGCGTGAAGGAAGAGCTAAGTGCATCTAACTTCCACGCGCCACAACAGGATAGGGGGCATGTCCGAGTTATCGACTGAACGAGCCACGCAGTGACAAGTCGCAACCATGGCAGGAGCTGCGGCAGCGGCAGCAGTAGAGCAGAACAACGATCAGTAAGGCAAGTCTCGACACGTGTGACGATGCTATTAACTGTTACCGCGCGACTCGTAGTCCCGAGGCTACAAAGTACGCGTTGAGGTACAGCAAGAAAAAACGAGTTTGGTGCTCAGTGAAGTGCACAAGTAGAGTGCAAGATCGAGAGTCTAGTGCAAAAAGGAGAGTGCGAGGCTATGTTAGACCAGTATCAGCAAACGAGTCGACGTTGTTCGTGCTATACCGCAACGTGTCAGGAGGGTTGGCTGAGTAAGCTCAACGACGAGAGTAGTGCGAGTAGGTTGCCACGTGTGATCTGCATTTGCTAGTAGTTCACGAGCTGTGTTATTTTGCGAGGACTGAGGTTGCCAGAGAACGAGAGTGGTTTTTTTTTTTTTTTTTTTTTTTTTTTGTTTTTTTCTCGTATCGATATTTCAGTTTCTTTGTGCTTGTGCTACTACTAAGTGTGATATAACCGGCTATAACAGTGTGATCTTTTGTGGGTGATTTAAGATTTCTTCGAAGCTCAGTGCAATTTTCCCGGATTAACACCTCCCATTTGGTAAGTTACAAAATTCATCTCTTCGAACGTTTTGTATTTTTGTTACGAGGATAATTAATGACTGTTTTAGTACTACTTGTTATTCTGAAAAGTAAATACGCCTTTGAAATGTTGATGAACGACGGAGTTTGAATGTTACTACTACTTGACTGACTAAAAGTATATTTACAAAAAATCGCAAATGAAAAGACACATTGCTCTTGAATCGCATTTAATTAGCTCAGTATTTCAATAGAGTACATTTCAATGGAGTTTACGGTGAACGAGACGTAAACGATACTTGTTTTCAATGAGAGGTATATATATTATATCACACCTCATTTCTGAAGTCAATCAAGCCTTTTGCCTGTTTACGATTTCCAGATCATCATTCGTAATAGAGTCGAACGAAAGTTATTTTTTTTTTTAAANTTAGATTTCGATAAAAAAATCACTGTGGTACTGGTACACGTTCAAACAGTCATTTTTTTTCAGTAATTTTTAGGGTCACGCTCAAATACTACTGGTAACTCAACATTAACTCAAATCTTATCTTAATTTATATGGATTTAAAGAGGACAAAATTTCCAAGAAATTAAAAAAAAAAGCGTGTCGATACGATAAATCTAGCCCAAGATAGAAGCATTTGAAAATCGACAAAATTTCGATGAATTTTTTTGTTGCGATAATTTTGTTGCCGAGTGTAGTTACAATAAAAAAGTTTTTACATTATTTTTTGACAATGTAATAATTTTTCTTGCTTTCTACATTATTTATGTACGATCCATCTTCTCCTTTCTTGTTACCTTGTTGTTGTTTTTTTTTTTTTCCGCGGGACCGCCGTTAGGCATTACTTCGCTGGGAGGTAAGATTTAGCAGTTTGCTCTTTCCGATGGCTGGTTAGTACACCGTCTGCTTCCTACTGCATCGTGTGGTCATCTTCTTCTGGCCATTTCCTCAGTTGGGTTCGCTCGTAAGCATGAGTCCGATGATGTTCTCGGGCGTCATTTCTTCTTGGCAGAGGACATATAGTCTTCTTCTTTCCTCGTCGAACCGCCGGCAGTGGAATAACACATGCTCTGCGTCTTCCACCATGTGGGGATAGGCCGGGCACTGTGCGTTGATGGTGTTGTCGTAGCGCTGGCTGTGGCGCCTGAAATAGCCATGCCCGGACAGGAGTTGTGTGAGATGGTAATTCACTTTTCCATGTTTCCTCTCAACCCACTCTCTGATGTTCGGAATGAGCCTGTGGGTCCAGCGGCCTTTTGTCGACCGGTCCCATTGCTCCTGCCATTTTCTCAACGTCTCGAGGCGTTCTTCTTCTTTGGCGTCCTCTATGCGGCGTAGGTAGATCCACGAGCGCTCATCTGCTAGGAGGGCCAGAGATGGTATACTGGCCAAGACGTACGTTGCCTCGTATGAGACATGAGGACGGCCACTGATCACGCGCAGGCACGCTCGCTGGTGTATTGACTCTGCTTGGCGAAAGTGGGCCTGTGTCTCCGTTGCACAGATCCATATAGGGGCGCCGTACAGCAGGATCGAGTCCATGACGCTGGCGTAGAGCTTTCTCCTGCTGCTCCTGGGGCCTCCAATGTTGGGCATGATTCGTGCGAGGGCCCTCGCCACGTTCGATGCTCTCTCGCTGACCATTTTTAAGTGGGCCTTGAAATTGAGGCGGGCGTCCATGTAGAGGCCCAGGTATCGGATGTGGAGGAACGAACTGACATAGCAGTCACCCACCTTGATGGTGATGGACTCCATCTGCCGCCTTTTGGTGATCAGCAGGACCTCTGTCTTATGGTCGGCCGTTTCCAGGCTAAGATCTCCAAGCGCCTCACGTGCCTGGCTGACGGCAGCGTCTAGCTGGTTTTCCAACAGCCACAGGTGCTTGGCCACTCCAACCAATGCGATGTTGTCCACAAAACCGACTATTTGTACCCCGCGCCAGAACTCGAGCTGCAGGATGGCGTCGTACATTACATTCCACAGTGTAGGACCGAGGACCGATCCTTGTGGAACACCCGCTGCGACGCTACAGGACTCCGGCCCGTCGTCCGTGCTGTAGTTGAGGACTCTTGCCTGGAAATAGCTGTTGATGATTCTCATCAGGTACTCTGGCGTGTGTATTCGGCACAGAGCGGTGAGGATGTTGTTCCACTGTGCCGAGTTGAACGCGTTTTTGACATCCAGGGTCACGACCGCACAGTACTCTATCGTTCCACCGAGCCAGCGGTTTCCTTTGAGCGCTTTCCTGGCGGTGGAGACAACGGTCTGGATGGCATCGACCGTGGATCGCCCCCGCTGGAAGCCATATTGCTGGTCTGAGAGGCCGCCTGGGCTCTCCGTGATGGTCGTGAGGCGGTTGCAGATAATTCTCTCAAGAACCTTGCCGGTGGTGTCAAGCATACACAGTGGATGGTAGGATGACGGCTCTGCGGGCGGCTTTCCTGGCTTTGGCAGCAGCACGAGCCTCTGCTGCTTCCAGCACTTCGGGAAGACCTCGGTTCTCAGGCAGGCCGTGTAGACCTGGGTGAACAGGTCCGGACACGCTGCGATGGCGACTTTGAGTGCCACATTTGGTACTCCGTCGGGTCCGGGCGCTGAGTGTCTTTTGATTCTTTCGCTGGCTCTCCGGAGCTCCTGCAGAGTGACGTCTGGAATGTCCTTCGCGTCGCCAGAGGGCGGCGGAGGCGGATACAGCGCCTTCGCGGCCACCGGGAACAGCGTGGCGACCGCACGCCGCACCAGGGACGGGGAGCCTGGTGGTTTGGCTCTTGGACCCCTCAGACGCGACATGACCGTTTCGTACGGTCTGCTCCAAGCGTCACGGTCGACCTCCTTGCAAAGGCGACTCCAGCACCGGCGCTTGCTAGCCCTGATGGCCGCCCGCAGTTGGTGTCTCGCGACGGCGAACTCAGCCTGACGAACGTCCTCGTTTGACCGTCCATGGGCCCGCTGCGCAAGTCTGCGTGCCCGCAGGCAAGCCCGCTGGAGGTCGGAGATCCCGTCCGTCCACCAGTACACCGTGTAAGGAAGTGGACGCCAGTACAGAGTCCGGCGGTATTCCTTCCTTGTGTCCTAATCCTGACCCGTGTCGAGAGAGCCGTATGATTATCGCGAGCCCGATGTAACTTGGATCGGCGCCGTTCACAACGCGCCGAATTTGTAGCGAGAGACGCGCGACCTGTGCGTAAGATTCGCGCGCCTAATGAGAGAGCAGACGAAAAGCTGTCATAGGAGGGAGGCCTGATCTGACTGACGGGTCTACGTGTGAGAGATAGCGGGATCACTCTGTGCTGGTCCGTGCGTAGCGACGCGTATATTATAGCCTAGTTCTGCGTCAAGTGCGAGTGTGTTTCCGTACGAGCTACTCCTGGAGGAACTGTGTGACCTGGCTCTCCTCTCGTTGGCCCTAGCTTCTTCGCAGTCACATTCGGCCTGAATCATCCACCAACCAACATTGTCAACGAATGTAAGTCGCCTATATCTCTCTCGCGTAATGCGCCATACATATCTTTATTCGTTACGCTCGATCTCTCTCGACATCGTCCCCACGTAGCCCAAACTCACGACCGCCGTGTCTGCCGCTCTAGCCGAGGTGGCCTAATCGCGTGTGTACATTGTACCGGAGTAAACTTATATGTCAATTGCGTGTTGAAGTCCCAATAACTGTAATCATCGATTTATTGAATGTAATAGATATAATCAGGCGTCACATTCGTGACTGGCGCCTTTTCCAATAATAAATTAAGCCTTGTATATTGTTGCCTTTTTAAATGATCGAGTGAGTTATTTCGACACCCCGTTTTATTTCGTTTACAGCACCGCAAGATTTCGCCGGATCATTCGCTTGCATCCCAAGGGCGAACGGTTACAACCGGCCCATGTCGACCGCGACCGGCCGCTCTGGCCATGGATGCATCGCAAGCGCCAGTGATGGCGGACATGAGCTCTGCCGCCATTTCCTCCGTCGGTCCCTGGGTGACCTCTGCGCCGGCCATCATGGCGGTGAAGTTCGCTTCGTTTAATGAACGAGAGTTCCATCTGCATCTGCGGAGCGGGGCGCGTCCTGGTGGCCTGGCGTCACGTATTCCGAACAACAGCGCCTGGTGGTCGCTGTGCGTGTACATCTTGCTCACTTGCCATGATGTTGTTCGTGGAGCAAGCGTGTCGCTGACGAAGGTGTCATCTATTATCGATTGTCCGTTCGGGCCGACAAAAGTCGGCGTGTCTCCCGTGTTGAGAATCACCACATCGAGCGGAGCCAGGGAGTCCATGAGCGCGGTGCCACGCGCACGGGTCTCCGAGCATCCCCACCCCACCGACCAGGCGTTGAAGTCACCTGCAAGGACGAGTGGTCTTTTGCCCTGAGCCTCCTCTGTGATGTTGGCGAGGAGGGCCGAGAATTCCTCGTCAGTGAGTCTCGGGGGGGCAAGAACGAGAATGGCGCGAGTGCCTACAAAGCCGAAACTGCGTCGCCTACTCAGAAGCGGCGCGATCCATATCTAGTGCGAGCCGCAAGGAGGATGTCAAGTCGGTGGCTGAGAAACGATGCCACTCCGCACTCAACCACCGAGGCGATTTGGCGAGCGAGCCGTGGCGCTGATCAGCACAATTTCCGGACTTGGAACACCTCGTCTCCACTACCAACAGCGAACCAGGATTTTTTTTATTCACTTTATTGATAGGAGTTGTCCTCAGCTTTTCAATGCCGTATTCAAAATTTTTAAATTTTAACTTTATCGTGAGGTACAGACTATTAACGATACTTTTATGATTATTTTAGCAACAGTGAATGAATCGACTCATAAATATCTTTGCCGTTCTTTCCTGAATCTTTGGACTTTCATTGGTCGACACTATTGATTGTCGACTCTATATTGATATTCGTTCTATTCTTCAGTTTGAGTACATTTAGCAGAAATTTGTTTGTTTACATGGCTATGTGTATAGTAACGCGACCACTCGCAGCACGTAGCTTTGGGCATATCTTCTGCCTCTCTCAGTTTCGATCGGAAGTCCATATCAAATGTCAACAAAAGTCTTCTTCTTGATTTTCCTATGGCTAAGTAAGTATATTACGTGCCTAGGGAGCGAAAAACTGGAAACCCTCAGAGCATGTGTAATTATCGTCCGAGGCGAAGCCCAGGTTGATAAACACGAGCTCTAAGGCTTTCTTTTTTCACTTCATAGGTGCGTATACTATTTTTCATGAATTCCCAAGCAGAAATTAACTTTTTCGTTTTGGCCACTAGGACGAAAAAAGTAAGTTTTGGCTGGGGTAGCATGAAAATTACATTTCTTTGAAAGTGAGAAAAGTATATGTACAGTGCAATTATATTTTTGCAATTTGACAGAGCGTTTTATAATAAAACTATGAAAAAGTTTCAATAGTTTTTTGTGGAAAATATGACAATTGTAGCAATAAAAATGAGGAAATATATCAGTAATTACATATGTACATTTTATCATATACATCAGTGTATATATGAGCAATTCCGGAATTTAGTTTCGAATTTTCTGAGTAAAAACGAAACAATTTTTTTTCGTTGGACGCATACTATGAACATTGGGTATTGTTCTTGAAGGTCCTAGAAAGCTGAAAAAATGCGTAAACATGAGATTTAAAGATGGGTAATTTTTTTTTGGCTACTTTTGTGCTTTAGGGCTCGAAAAGTCATGTTTTCGCGTAAATACGACGATTCACTTAATTTCTAAGTGGCTGGAAAAGTATCAAAACTCATTTAAAAAAGTGACTTACTACTCCATTCGATAGAAAATTTTCTCAGCTTTCCGATGGTGATATTAGATTTTTCGATACATTGCATATTCTCCGAGAAAATCATCACCAAACATGACGAGCTAAAGATCTTGAAAAAATCAGTACGGAAAAATAGCTTTTTATGGTTTCTTTTCGATTTTTTCTTATGAAAATTGAACATTTTGGAAAATCTGATACTAACATTGTAAAGCTGAGAAATTTTCCTATCGATAGCATATTTTTCATCTATTTTTTCCGTCAAATTACAATGATATACAAGCGGATTTCTTTTACTGTGTTCGCTGTTTTCTGTTCCCGAGCTGTTTTAATCGCGGTCGCGAAGTTTTCAGCGTTGTGTAGCTCGCTACAATCAAATCTCGCTCATAATTAAAAAAAAATTTTGCTTCCTTATAAAGGAAGCTTCGTGACGGACCGATTTTCAACTTTCATAACTAATAATCGTAGAGTACTTTTACATATATATTCTTAAACTAGATCGAATTGCTGACACATGTCTGTATGTGTGTTTTTTTTTTTCCACTCCACCCTATTCGGACACTCACTGGTAACCACCGCTAGGCATTGCTTCGGTGAGGCCGGGGTTAGTTGAGCATTTCTGCTACTTCTATGTTAGTCGTTTCCATACATCCCCCATCCGTCGCAAAGTGATATGCGACGATTAAGGGTTCAGGGACTTATTCTTCTCTACTTGGTGAACCTCCGATCCTGCGCGTTGCCGTCTCTCGATTGTCGTGTCCCCTTTTTCAGAGCTGCATCTATGCGTGGTCACATAGTGCTGGCATCTCCTCCTGAGGTAAGTATTAGAAATCGCTGCTCAAAGCCATCTTGTAAGTGTGGTTCTCGCTTCCGGCGCTACCTTGTGAGTCCCGGTGAGTTATTGATACTCCGTTCTGTTGTCGTCTTGTGACTGTGGTTCTCGCTTCAGGCGCCATCATGCGGTCCGCTACAGCCTAGGCTCCCGCATCTGGCGCCCTGTCTTAAGTGTGGTTCTCGCTTCTGACTTCATCGTGGGAGTGTTGTGCTCCCCTTCTATCGCCAGCCTTGTGAGTCCTCGCCTAGACCTCCTACTTATGGTTATCCTCTTCGTTTCCAGCTCGCACAGTGATCGGGGGTTTTTTACCGCTTCGGAGGCTGATGACGGAGCCCGGGTCTTCTTGTTGAGGTGTACCCGCTCCACCTCGGGCACAGGCTCGACCACACCAGGCGAAAAAACGTACCTCGAAAATTCGCCAAGTGGGGATAAAACCCACGCCCTACGGCACACCTTGTATCAGCAGGCAAGAACTATACCCACTGAGCCAAGAAGGCCGATATTGTCTGTATGTGTGTGTGTGTGTTTTTTTTTTTTGAAAGGTGGACACTGCCAGCCAGTTGGATTCAGCCTCAAGCATGAATCCCACCAGCATCTCAGGCTCCAAGGGACCCCTGAAGAGGCGGTGGAGCACCTATCTTTTCTCCGTAAATCGAGGGCAGCGGAAAGCAACGTGTTCGACGTCTTCCACCGCCGCAGGACATACCGGGCACAGGTCAGTTGTGTCGTTGTTGGTCCGACACAGGTATGACCTGAAGCAGCCGTGACCGGTCAGGAGTTGCGTGAGGTGGTAACTCACCTCTCCGTGGCTCCTCTCAATCCACGGAGTGATGTTCGGGATGAGTCCGTGTGTCCACCGACCCTTCCTCGAGCGGGTCCATTGGGCCTGCCATTCCTCGATTGTCTTGGCCCGTTCTTCACTACCGACGCCTGCATAGTCCAATCAATGAAAATCTGTCCCTATGTTAAAAAAAAAAAAATTCGCAACCAGAATTTTACGACGGATTCTTATTTTGGGTACCCTAAACAACTAATTTTCATAAAATGCCACTGTTTTTTGTTCCTGCGTTTTTGTTTATAAGCCTTTAAAAATGCAAAAAAGCATATTATATTTTTTAACTCGTAAAGTATAAGTTTTACGATAAAATGTTTCAAACAAAAGTTGTAGGCATTTTCAAGACCTTTATTCTGGTATTTTTTTCATATTTTTTCGTCCATTTGTTTATTCTCTAGGTCGAAAAAACCTCTAAAAGTGGCCGTTTTTACAATTGTTTATAATTATTTATTAAAACGTGCTACGGCAATGAAATCTTGAGAAAATGTAGCCCTCGTTACGCAGAATCCAATGCATTTTTCAAAATCTCGCTAAGTGCATTATTTATCGAGATATTGCATTTGTTTATTAAAAAACACTCCCCTAGTGATTGTTAAATAACTTTGAGTTGGCTCAACGTACGAAGACCAGACACAGCGCAAATTAAAGGTAGAGACCTCCCAGTCAATTTGCAACAATAAAAACAATAATTTTTTCATAAAGACATGAAAAATAAACACCAGATATAAATGTGTACGAAAATTCTTATAAACAAATTGACTTATCTGCCGAACCAGAAGTCGTAAGTCAAATCGAATTTCGGCATCTTGTTCCTTGCATTTTTACGCAAATTTTAAAAAAAAATTGACCTCTTTAACTATATTGGAAACGAAGTTAGGCTTTTTTTTTTAAAAAATCACCACGCCTTTGTTTATAAACATTAAAAGCTGAAATTTGGTATACATTCGAACGAAATGTTGAACTTTTATATGTAAACGAATGCAACTATCAATCACCGTTATTTTTGCAACGATAATATTATTAACTAACAAAACATTCTGACTCTGTCATACACTCGCATGGGTAGCGGAGTGGGGGAAGGCCGAGGCGAGCTGTTCCGGCCGCTCGAAAAACTTGAAATTGACTTTTCAAAATGAAGCGCACTGGAAAAAATAACGTTATCTCGGCTTCTATTGAACCGAATTGCTTCTTTTTTTTTTTAAATTAAAGCTCTCAACAAATAATTAACAATTACATATGTTTAAAACCATTTGACCAAGTCGAAATCCATCTAAATTAATGTTTTATTTTAAGATGGTATATTCTCGTCGGTTTTGGGCGATATAATAATTTGATTAATTGTTATTTTTACTGTGTATGATTTTTATTGACAACTGTTTATTATAAACAAATTAATTGCATTTAACCTTTTTCATTAATGGTTATGTGCAAGTTGTAACGTTTGTTTTTTTTCGAAATAAACTTAATCGAGAAAATTCTTATTAATAATTTATTATGAACAATTTCGAATCAGTTTTATTAATATAATATTCGGCCTCGCTCTGGGTTATGCTACCCCAAAAAACGTTTAGTTCCGTCGCATCGGGGTTGAATAGTCGTTCGTTTTTCCTAGGAGAATAAATCTCTTCTTCGTTGATTTTTATTACTGAAGGAATAACTGTTGATATGTTAATATTTTTATTATGGTTCGAAACTGATAAATTATATGATAATGTCGATTCGAAATTGTTCATAATAAATTATTAATAAGAATTTTCTCGATTAAGTTTATTTCGAAAAAAAACAAACGTTACAACTTGCACATAACCATTAATGAAAAAGGTTAAATGCAATTAATTTGTTTATAATAAACAGTTGTCAATAAAAATCATACACAGTAAAAATAACAATTAATCAAATTATTATATCGCCCAAAACCGACGAGAATATACCATCTTAAAATAAAACATTAATTTAGATGGATTTCGACTTGGTCAAATGGTTTTAAACATATGTAATTGTTAATTATTTGTTGAGAGCTTTAATTTAAAAAAAAAAAGAAGCAATTCGGTTCAATAGAAGCCGAGATAACGTTATTTTTTCCAGTGCGCTTCATTTTGAAAAGTCAATTTCAAGTTTTTCGAGCGGCCGGAACAGCTCGCCTCGGCCTTCCCCCACTCCGCTACCCATGCGAGTGTATGACAGAGTCAGAATGTTTTGTTAGTTAATAATATTATCGTTGCAAAAATAACGGTGATTGATAGTTGCATTCGTTTACATATAAAAGTTCAACATTTCGTTCGAATGTATACCAAATTTCAGCTTTTAATGTTTATAAACAAAGGCGTGGTGATTTTTTAAAAAAAAAAGCCTAACTTCGTTTCCAATATAGTTAAAGAGGTCAATTTTTTTTTAAAATTTGCGTAAAAATGCAAGGAACAAGATGCCGAAATTCGATTTGACTTACGACTTCTGGTTCGGCAGATAAGTCAATTTGTTTATAAGAATTTTCGTACACATTTATATCTGGTGTTTATTTTTCATGTCTTTATGAAAAAATTATTGTTTTTATTGTTGCAAATTGACTGGGAGGTCTCTACCTTTAATTTGCGCTGTGTCTGGTCTTCGTACGTTGAGCCAACTCAAAGTTATTTAACAATCACTAGGGGAGTGTTTTTTAATAAACAAATGCAATATCTCGATAAATAATGCACTTAGCGAGATTTTGAAAAATGCATTGGATTCTGCGTAACGAGGGCTACATTTTCTCAAGATTTCATTGCCGTAGCACGTTTTAATAAATAATTATAAACAATTGTAAAAACGGCCACTTTTAGAGGTTTTTTCGACCTAGAGAATAAACAAATGGACGAAAAAATATGAAAAAAATACCAGAATAAAGGTCTTGAAAATGCCTACAACTTTTGTTTGAAACATTTTATCGTAAAACTTATACTTTACGAGTTAAAAAATATAATATGCTTTTTTGCATTTTTAAAGGCTTATAAACAAAAACGCAGGAACAAAAAACAGTGGCATTTTATGAAAATTAGTTGTTTAGGGTACCCAGAATAAGAATCCGTCGTAAAATTCTGGTTGCGAATTTTTTTTTTTCAAAACCTTTATTGATTGGACTATGCAAGGCGACGTGAGTACAGCCTTGAGCGTTCGTCGATAAGTAGTGTGAGCGGTGGTATGCTCGCGAGAACGTATGTAGCTTCGTGTGAGATGCTGCAAAAACCGCAGATCACTCGCAGGCAGGCACGACGATGAATCGAGGCTACGTGGCGGGCGTAGCTCTGCTTCTTCGTGGCCTCACTTCATGCCGGGGTACCTAATAGGAGAAACAGGTGCTCCTCCAGTACCGGCGGGGCATCGATTAGCCGAGGAATGACCGACGGGAACAGCGTAGACACCGCTCGACGCACCAAGTCAAGCGCGGTAGGAGGCAACGTCCTGGGTGCCTTGAGACGGGACATAACTGTTCTGTATGGTTTACCCCATACATCGCGGTCTGCCTCGTCGCAGAGCTGCCTCCAGCAGAGGCGCTTGCTCACCTTTATCGCATCACGTAGCCGCCTCCGAGCGTCGGCGAACTCCTCACGACGTTTGACTTTGTCAGGACGACCGCGTGCTCGCTGGGCGTGCCTTCGCGCGTGGATACACTCCCGTCTACAGTCCGCGATGTCGTTGTTCCACCAATAGACAGGCTCGCGGCGCCGGCGATCACACCCTCCGGACATGGAGGCGTCGCATGCGCGCACGATTGTGGACATGAGCTTGACCACCATGTCCTCTGCGGAACCCGACCGGATCTCCATCCCAGAAACGATCTCCGCAAAGCTATCGCCGTCGAAAGTTCGTGCGCACCATCTACGGTTGCCTGCCGGAGCGCAGCCAACACCTTTGTTCTCCTCGAGGAGAATCTCGTACACAATAACTTTGTGATCACTGCTAGGGTAGATATCACTTACCTGCCAAGATCCAACTCGATTGTAGAGCGAGACACCGGCGAAGGTAAGGTCAATTACAGATTCTCTCTGTTCTCCAACAAACGTCGGTTCGGAACCGGTGTTCAGCAGGAGGACATCCAAGGTGGCATGGGCATTTAGCAGCGCCCTGCCCCTTGGCTTCGTCTTCCTACTGCCCCACTCCGTTGCCCAAGCATTGAAGTCGCCAGCCACGAGGATTAGAGTTTTTCCTCTGGCTTCGTCAACAATTTTGTTCAGCAGGCCGATGAATTCCTCGTGGGAGAGTCTAGGGGGCGCATAAATACTGAAGATATAAATTCCCGCAATCTGCGACAAGGTGTGTTTTTTTTTTCTACTCCACCACATTCGGACACTCACCAGTATCTGCCGATAGACATTGCTTCAGTGAAACCGGGGTTGGTTGAGCATTTCTGCTACTTCTGTTAGTCGTTGTTTTTCCATACATTCCCTATCCGTCGTATAGTGATATGCCACGATTAGGGGTTCAGGGACTCATCTTCTTTCTGCTTGGTGAACCTCCGATCCTGCACGATGCCATCGTCGATTGTCGTGTCCCCTTTTTCAGAGCCATCTGCTGCGTGGTCAAACATTGCTGGCATCTCCTCCTAAGTTGGACATCTTCTCTAGAACACGCTGTCTAGTGCCATCTTTTGAGTGTGATTCTCGCTTCCGGCGCTACCCTGCGAGTCTCCGTGAGTTTTTAGATACTCCTCCTTTTTTGTGGTCGTCTTGTGAGTGTGGTTCTGGTTCCGGGCGCCATCATGCGTGCTGGAAGAGCCTAGGCCCCCGCATCCTGCACCCTCTTGTGACTGTGGTTTTCGCTTCCGACTTCATCAAGGGAGTGTTGTGCTCCATCTATTGCCAGCCTTGTGAGTCCTCGCCTCGGGCCCCTACTTATGGTTATCCTATCGCTTCCAGCTCGCACAGTAATCGGGGTTTTTTACCGCTTCGGAGGCTGATAACATAGCCCGGGTCTTCTTTTTTGAGTGGTACACGCTCCACCTCGGGCACGGGCTCGACCACACCAGGCGAAAAAATGAACCTCGAAAATTCGCCAAGTGGGGATCGAACCCACGCCCTACGACACACCTTGTATCAGCAGGCAAGAACTATACCCGCTGAGCCATGGAGGCCGATGGCCGATTGTGTGTGTGTGTTAGGGTACATAAATTACGTAGATACATCCACATCAATTTCCCTTTGTTCCTTCCCCGCGGAAACCGCCGTTGAGCATTGCTTCACGGGGGTGGAGGGATTGGCGTTTTGCGCTTCGTGAAGGCTTGGATGGTGTAGCGTCTTCTCCTCGCCGCATCGTCTGGTCATCACCTTCTATCTGTTTCCTTGTCTCTCAGTCTTATTACGACTGAGTAGGCGAAGGAAGCAACCGCGAGCCAGTTCGGCTCGCTCGCGAGCATGAGCGTGGTGGTGTTTTCCGGCGTCATGACCTCGTGGAGCAGAGAGTGTATTCTCTCTCTTTCTTCGCTGAACCTTGGGCAGTGTTAGAATACGTGCTCCGCGTTCTCGATGGATGAGGGGCAGACCGGGCATTGCGCGCTTTGATTGTGATCGTAGCGTCGGCTATGGTGTTTAAAGAAGCCATGCCCGGTCAAGAGCTGCGTGAGGTGGTAGTTCAGCTCTCCGTGCCTCCTCTCGATCCACACTCTGATATTTGGGATCAGCCGATGCGTCCATCGGGCCATCGTCGACCGGTCCCATGCTTCCTGCCACCTGCTTAGCCTTGCCAAGCGTTCCTCGTCCTTTGCGTCCTCTCGGCGGCGGCCGTAAAGTCACGCTCGCTCGTCCGCGAGAAGGGCCAGCGGTGGTATGCCGGCAAGGACGTATGTGGCCTCGTAAGAGACATGTGGCCGGCCTCCGATCACACGCAGGCAGGCTCGTCGGTGGGCTGACTCCGCCTGGCGAATGTAGACTCGCTTTTGTGCTGCTGTGCTCCAGATGGGGGCTCCATACAGAGTATGGAGTCGACGACGTGAGCATACAGCTTGCGTCAGCTGCTTCTGGGCCCGCCGGAGTTGGGCATGATCTTCGTAAGGGCACCGATCACTTCGGCTGCCTTCGCGCTTGCTGTTCGGAGGTGGTGGTCGAACTTCAGCTTGGCGTCGATGTGCAGGCCCAGGTAGCGGATGGAGGGGGACGAGCGTATGCTGTGGTCGCCTACCGTGATGGAGATGGTTTCCTCTTTTTTCCTACTTGTGATGAGCAGAGCCTCCGTCTTGTGATCAGCCGTTTGTAAGCTGAGAGCTCGCACCTGTACGATCGCAGCGTTCAGATCGTGTTCGATCTGCCATAGATGCTTGGCGACAGCCACCACTGCGATGTCGTCCGCGAAGCCGATGATGCGAACATCGCCATCGAAGTTGAGACGCAGGATCGCGTCATACATGACGTTCCACAGGATCGGGCCCAAAACTGACCCTTGTGGGACACCTGCTGTGACTTCATAGGACTCCGGACCTTCGTCCGGGGTGAAATCGAGCACTCTTGCCGAGAAGTAGCTGGAAATTATTCTAAGAAAGTAATCGGGTACGAACAAACGGCGTAGAGCGGCGTGAATGTTGTCCCACCGAACCGAATTGAACGCATTCCTCACGTCGAGTGTCACCACGGCGCAGTACTTCTCGGTGCCGCGGTATCATCTCTTGCCGGCGATGGCCTCACGAGCGGTGGAAATGACGTCTTCGATGGCATCTATCGTTGATCGCCCTTTCCGAAAGCCATACTGTCGCTCCGAGAGGCCTCCAAGTCTCTCTGTGAAAGCCTCCAGCCGGTCGCATATGATACTCTCGAGAATCTTGCCCGCCGTGTCTAACATACACAGCGGATGATACGAGGACGGCTCGTTGGGAGGTTTGCCTGTCTTTGGGAGCAGGACGAGTCTCTGGCGCTTCCAGTTGGACGGGAAAACGCCGGTCTCCAGGCACGTCGTGTACACCCGCAGGAAGATGTCGGGACGCGCGGCAATAGCGAGCTTGAGCGCCAAGTTGGGCACGCCATCCGGGCCGGGCGCCGATCGCTCCTGGATCCTCGACTGAGCTCCTTTGAGTTCCTCCAAAGTGACGGCTGGGACCAGCTCTCCCGCCCGTCGCGGCAGCTGGAAGGCGGGCCCGCTCGGCACCCGCGGAAACAGAGCCGCCACCGCGCCTCCCACCAGGAGAGGGGAGCTGGGCTGCCTGGTCTGCGGGCATCACAGGCGTGACATGGCAATCCTGTACGGTTTGCCCCATATGTCGCTGACGACCTCGTCGCAAAGCTGTCTCTAGCACCGGCGCTTGCTGGTGTGTGTTTTTTTTTTTTTTTTTTTTTTTTTTTTTTTTTTTTTTTTTTTTTTTTTTATGGAGAGGGCGTGGGCATGGTAAACCTTTGCACCAGTGGCCCTTCCGAACTCCTGCATGATTCCCACTGGAACCATCGTTAGACATTACTTCAGTGGGTGCCTTTTAGCAGTGCTGCTGCATCGACGTATTTGGTCATTTCCCTACATCCCCCATTCACCGCACGCCAAAGCGCGGTGATCAGGGGTTCAGGAACCGTGTCAACTTCGTTGGTGATCCCCCGCTCGCCCCGCGGAGCCCTCATCCAGCGTCATTCATCCAGCGTCATTCCCGCCTTCCGGAGCCGTCTTTGTCGGTGCTCTCCCTTGTGCTGATGTTCCTTCTTCGGTACGTTCGTCAGAACTTCACCGTAAGCTGGACTAGTGCCGTCCTTGTGAGGGTGGTCCCGGTCTCACGCCCGACACCGTCCAGCATCTCCGCTTCTTGCGAGAACCTCTCGCTTTTTCTGGCTTTCCTCCATGATGAGTTGAAACTCCGTCGGTCAGCGCCAGCACTAGAAGTTCTGATATCGGGCTCCATCCCTAAGGATTCAAACTTGGAGCCGAGGGGTCGGTGCTCTTCCTTGTGTCGGCGCTTTTCCTCCAGCATCTCCGCTTCTTGCGAGCACCTCTCGCTTTTTCTAGCTTCTTCCATAATGAGTGTAAACTCCGTCGGTCAGCACCAGCACTAGAAGTTCTGATATCGGGCTCCATCCCTTTTGGAATTACACCTTGGAGCCGAGGGGTCGGTGCTCTTCCTTGTGTTGACGTTTATTCTCCTGAATGATGCACTCCGTTGTCCAACATCAGCACTAGGAGTTCTGGCTTTCGGGCTCCATCTTGCGGGAATTCTTCTCAACTTGGGCTGCAGGGTGATTGGAGGATATTTCACCACCCACCAGGAGGCTGCCTACAGCCGTGGACCTACAGTTTATAGTGGAATCCGAACCCCTTCGGGCTCGGGCTCGACCTCACCGAGCGAAAAATCACGAATGAAATTTCCCCCAGTGGGGATCAAACCCGCTCCCTCAGCACAGCGTTGATTTAGCAGATAGGTGGCCCAACGCCTCTACCCACTAGACCAACGGAGGCTGTCATTGCTGGTGTGTGTGTGTGTGTGTTGGGATGTGCGCAGTGATATCTCGATGACAGTAGTTCGTATCGCTACTGTAGATATCTTATTTTATCCGTTTTTATGTAAGGAAGAAGCCAAAACATTATTTTTAGTTCTGCGTTAAGTATTTAAAAAGTTATGAGGGATTTTCGAGAAAAAAATTTTTTTTTTTTTCATGTTTTTTAAAAATTATACATATCAAAGAATACAAGAACATTAGCAATTGATTCCAGAAACAGAAATAATTTATGATTAAAACTGTTTTGTGAAAAAAATTAAAAAAGATGATATTAACCTTTTAACGCCCGAAGTGACCATTTTTGGACAACATTTATAGCGATGAATTACACCGACTAAAAATTGTTTAAAAAACTTTTCAGACATGATTACTCACGTAAAATTTAATTTACTTTTCGAATCCGGGGTCAGAATTAAAAAAAAATCATTCAATAAAAAGTTATAAACAATTTTGTAAAAAAAAACATGAAATTTCGAGAAAAAAATCTCGTTCAACTCAAATTTCAACACGGAAAGAAGGTTCGCTCGTGGGTCTCACGCATATAAATTTGTTCAATGACATGTATACTTTATTGTAAAATAGTTATAATGACGAAATTCAAAATGGCGATCATAAATTCGGCTCTCGAAGACCTGTATGTCATAAAATTATTTCGACAATTTTTAACTCGATAACCATCAACTTTACAAGAAAAAGTTGTAGAATAAAAAGTGTTTAGAATTGATCAAAAAATATGCCTGAATTTTTTCAGATTTTTTTGGAACGATTTTTGGATTTTTGAAAAAATGGTGTTATCCAGAAATCCAAAAATCGCTCCAAAAAATTCTGAAAAAATTCAGGCATATTCTTTGATCAATTCTAAACACTTTTTATTCTACAATTTTTTCTTGTCAAGTTGATGGTTATCGAGTTAAAAATTGTCGAAATAATTTTATGACATACAGTTCTTTTATGATTGAATTTATGATTGCCATTTTGAATTTCGTCATTATAACTATTTTACAATAAAGTATATATGCCATTGACCAAATTTATATGCGTGAGATCCACGAGCGAACCTTCTTTCCGTGTTGAAATTTGAGTTGAACGAGATTTTTTTCTCGAAATTTCATGTTTTTTTTACAAAATTGTTTATAACTTTTTATTGAATGATTTTTTTTCAATTCTGACCCCGGATTCGAAAAGTACATTAAATTTTACGTGAGTAATCATGTCTGAAAAAGTTCTTAAACAATTTTTAGTCAGTGTAATTCATCGCTATAAATGTTGTCCAAAAATGGTCACTTCGGGCGTTAAAGGGTTAATATTTGCAAATTATTTTAAAGTTAAAAAAAAAGGATGAGGAAGCTACTTGCCAATACATTGTCACGGGTTTTTCTACAATGTACATGTGAAAGTACATGACTTTGAGAGTATTTTGTGAAAATTTCATTAAAAAATTTTCATTTTTGGACCTTTGAGAGCAAATCTACGGAAAAGTCGTGAAAATTTTGGTGAGAAACGTAACTTTTTACAGAATCATCTGAAACGAAAAATTCAAAATTACCTTATTAGTTTATGTGTTTTTTCAGGTACTGACGTAGAGTTTCGTCATTTATAGTGATTTTTCGAATTTTGACGTAATTTTGAAGTTGAAAAAAACGTGGAAATCGCTTTCAGACATGAAAAATCTACCATTTTTTTTGGAAAATTTGTTATAAACAAAATAATTTTCGGAAAAATCGAAATATCTCGTCGTCAGAACCTGCTCAAAGGGTTTATAAGGAACTGTGCAAATTTTCAAAAGAATCGGTTAGATACTTTTTGAGTGACGTTGCTCACCGATTTGAGAAATGTCATTTCGAGGAATTGCAGTTCAAAGATACAACATTATACGTCAAGATTTTTCGAATCGGTGAGAAACGTAACTAAAAAAGTATTCAACCGATCCTTTTGAAAATTTGCACAGTTCTTTATAAACCCTTTGAGCATGTACTGACGTAGAGATATTTCGATTTTTCCGAAAATTTTTTTATTTATAACAAATTTTCCGGAAAAAATGAATTGTCGTGAAATGCCACAGATGGCAAATAGTAATCGAATTAAAAGTTCAATATTTTCGTCAATTTTGCTCAGATTTGGCTGAAATTATCATAGAATACTCTTGACGCATAAACAATCAAATAAAACCATTAAAAAAAAATCAAAATTTTTCGAGGTCAGGACCATACCCCCCCTTTCCCCCCCTTAAACGAAGATAACTTGAAAAAAACAAAAAAACAAGAAATCTAATCGAGTTCAAACCTGGCTTTTTTTAAAAACTATGTTAAAAGATTTCTAAAGATATCAACTACTGCCTGATAAAGTTCTGTAATGGGCCTTAAAGTTTAACGCAATGTAGACAATAAAATGTGTCAAAAAACATGCAAAAAAAGGTCTAAAAATGGCTGTTTTTGGTGATTTGAGGCATTTTGGGCCTATTTTTGACTTTTTTTTCATATTTTTTGACACATTTTATTGTCTCAGTTGCGTTAAACTTTAAGATCCATGCAGCAGCAGCAGCAGCAGCAGCAGCAGCAGTAGGGGAGAGCAACGAAGAGGGACGAGTCGCGACACGTGAAGAGACGCCATTACATTATTACGTATCGCACGACCGGAAGAACCACGTCTAGATCCGAGGCTAAAAGGCGAGTGTGAGAACAGCTGTGAAAAGAAGATCCGAAGTTGGTGAATTGCTAACTAAGCGTTGTGGCAATCGAGATCGAGGAGACGAGTACAGTCGTGCGCGCGAGTATTTGTCCTAGGCGAAGTACACAAAGGTAGTAGTGAGTGGATCGCGGGTATAGCCAAGTGACAGGAGGTTAAGTCGGCAAGTTGAACTCGACGACGAGTAGTGCGAGTCATGTGCCAAGTATTGCTGTGTTTATTGCAAGTCCAAGAACAACAAGTAATTGCAAGTACCGAGGTTGCCACTGAAAGACAGTTGTGCGAGCGCCTACGACCCCGAAGTCACGTCGCCTACCGAAACGTGGCCTCGATCCGCATCCAGAGTGAGCGTCGAGAAGGAGGTTAAGTCGGCGACCGAAAAGCGGCGCGATCCGCAACTTAACGAGCAAGGCTACTCAACGGACGAGAAAAGGCATGAATCTGCCATCCATAAGGACTCGGACATAACATCGCACCAGAGTAGCGAAAAGCCGACAGGCATGGCGTCGCAGAGCAACGCCAAGGACATTGTAAGCTATTGCATTGTATGCTATTTGAAATCATAGTCAATCTTGGTCGGTCGTGTATGTGAAGCGTATTTAGAGTATTGTATGTATTTGCGTGAGTGAGAGAGCATATCGCGTAGTAAAGTAAAGTCACGTAGTGGAAGTCGTCACTCGGCAAGTCGACGATGGTTCGTCAGGGCGGCCCAACAGATAATGCCAGTTCCGGCATTACAACGTCAAATACTTTTTCATTTTATTTGGTTTATTTTATTTATTTATTTTTTTAATTTTTTACCTTTATATGTCACTTTAGTTACACATCTTGCACCGCTTCTTATTTTTCTATTGTAAATTGATTTACTTGAATTTTTTGAATCGAATTACTTGAATTTAAATTATCGGAAAATCCAACTTCACCATGAGAAAGCTGAGTGAATTTCCCATCGAAACAATATGTTCATTTATTTTTCCAGACACATCACAATGTCATACGAGCGAGTTACAAGTTACAGCGAGCAGCGTCAGACTGGAAATCACGCCGAGCGACCGAGCGCCAACTAAAACCTCCCGTATTTACCTTAGTTTTCATGAAAAATACACTCTGAAAACTACCGTACCGGATGTAAAAAGATCTCATCTTTTGATCGGAATAATAAAGAAAACAAAAAGGGTTTTTTTTCGAGATATTAAGCTCTGAATGTTTGATGACAATTTTCCCAGTGAAAATGGAAAATTATGGGAAATCTAATGTCACCATCGAAAAGCTGAGGAAATTTCCTATGGAAATCATTAGTTAGTCATTTTTTTAGGGGCGTTTTGATACTTTTACCGGGAGTTAGAAATTGAGTGATTTGGCCAAAAAATGCCGTGTGGCAGAGTGCTAGGATACTTCAAGAAATTTGCCCCATATTGAAAAATTCATGGACTATGCTTTTAATGTCTTATAAATATTATTTAAAGATTTTATTTTTTAAAGATTATTGAAATATTTTGTTCTATAAATAATACTTTGTAAACAATTGACAAGTCAAAAGTCGCGAAGATTCCAGTTACTGCCATTTTTTCGTGTTTTTTGACGATAAATTTTTAAAATGTTCTATACTCTGTAGAAATCGGGCATCAAGACCCTATGTGTTGAAATTTTTTTTTCTTACTTTTTCGGTACTAAAGATGAAAATCCACCGTACTGGATCCCTGAAAAGTCGATAAATCGCCCACAGAAATTTTTTCAAAAATATCCAAAAAATCGTTAAATTTCATTAAATGAGCTATAAAATTTCGTTTTATGAACTTTCTGAGGACTTAGAATGACTTTATAAGTATTGAACATTGTTGATACCGTATGTAGTTGTGTAAAAATGCTCATAAAGTCATATTACTATTTCAAATAACTAATTTTAACGAATGAACAATTTTGAATTTTTTTTTAGGCATAAAAGTATTAATTCACGTTTTTTATCCTACTTGATCGTTGAGCGACCTTTTAAAATTGATATTTTGCGCTCAAAATTTATGGAGCTTCTTGTTATTACTTGTTGAAGACAATTAGAGGCTAAGCGAGCGTATTAAAAAAAAAAAGTTTTTTTTGGACCACCCTAGTGTCGAGTGACTGTTAACTTGCTTCTGCTGGGCAAGCACAGCACGGGCGAGCAGTACTCGGCAGTCAGCACTCATTTCTATGAAACGTACAATGTAGCGTTGTGTATCTCTGCATCTCTGTCTTTCGCTCGCGCGTTGCGTTTTTATGCATGTTGATCAGTCAAATAATAACTCGAGTTATTGTATAGCTTCGCGCACATGTCTACAATCGTAAATCATAAATCGTAAATCATAAATCGTAGTGTTCTGGTACACTAATTTATATAAATTTACTTAAATATAACTACAAATTGACCAATTTTTAACGAATATTTTGAGTGAAGGAGTTTTTAAATTCATCAAATTTGTTGGTGCAGGTTCGTAATATGTCAAGGCCGCGGAGCGGCCTCGGCAATCCCAACCACACCTTAAGCTCAAAATTATTAAAACTAAATCGAAAATTTGAATTAAACTTCAATTCGTTTTGAAACGGAGGTAATTTAAGTAGAGGCCGCGCAAGTGGCCTCGGCACTCATTAAACGAAATCACAATTAATCGGAAAGTATTGACTACAGAATAAATCGAAAAATCAGTTTTATTAACATTGAGTGAAATAACAATAGAAAAGAAAATTAGCTGTATAAGAACAGCTGTAAGATGTGTAACGTCTTTATGAACATTAAAAATAGAATTGAACATTAAACAATTCAAGTAATTCGATCTAAAATTCGAGTAATTAAATCAAAACAAAATTCGAATAATTCGATTTCAAAAATTCAAGTAAATCAATTTGCAATAGAAAAATAAGAAGCGGTGCAAGATGTGTAACTAAAGTGACATATAAAGGTAAAAAATTAAAAAAATAAATAAATAAAATAAACCAAATAAAATCAAAAAGTATTTGACGTTGTAATGCCGGAACTGGCATTATCTGTTGAGCCGCCCTGACTAACCATCGTCGACTTGCCGAGTGTATAATTAGTTATTAAAAGCGTTATTTATAATGGTATTTTGAATTTGATTTCATGTGAGCGCCAAGTGTGAAAGAATAGAACCTAAACACGCGTATACGTTGAGATACGAGAGCGTACATATGAAAAGAAGAGAGAGTCCAAGATTTGCTTTGAGAGCGAACGGAGCTCTAGTGTGCGAATTGAGCGCGACATCCTCGGGGATGTCTACGTCGGATTGACGAGTACCGCGCGGGCTACGATCGTCGCGTCTGCCGTCGACCGGGTATTCGGGTACTCTCTGAGGCCGTGTTTAATGTTTATTTAATACGAATAAACCTGGTAGTTGTTATTGTTAATATAAAGTGTTTGATTTCTGACGAATGTGCGAGTGTAAAGAGCTTCCCTCCCCGTATTGCATGAATCTTACAGGTAGACTCCGGATGTGCAGAACGGATCCACAAGCCCAAAGGACACACGTAACCGACGAGGTGCGTCGGGGTAAGATAAGAGGTTACAACGTTGCACTTGTGGTGATTTTTGTATAATATACTTAGACACCAGAAGTGCAACCTCAAATACTTTTTCATTTTATTTGATTTATTTTATTCATTTATTTTTTCAATTTTTTACCTTTAAATGTGACTTTAGTTACTCATCTTGCACCGCTTCTTTTTTTTCTATTGTAAATTGATTTACTTGAATTTTTTAAATCGAATTTTATTCCATAATAAATGACACTGTAATCAAAGCAAAAAATATTTAAAAAATCTGTAAAAATACATTTCTTTTCACATTCTATAATAGTCCATAAACACTTATTTTTGTGTATATGCATTTTTTTATTACTTATCAATAAACTACCATCTTCAATTGCATCTGCTTGTAAAATTCGCGTTGGCAGTGAATACTTTGTCAGTTACAATTAACCTTGCAAAAGTTTCTGTATTCAAAACCATAGTTTTTGTTTTCTCTGTCCTTTTTTACAGTTTATTGGTTATTGATGAAAAAACATTAGCTCTACCCTAATAGTTTTTTAAAAGAAAAATTTGACTGACAATTTACAAATAGCTTGAACTCTTCGCGTGACAACTGATTGTCCTGTAAATACAAAATAAATTTCTTACAGTGTTGCCCCGTCGTCTGGGTATTATCACGGTTGTACGCTAAAAACAGCAAAATTTATGTTAAAAAGTATCAATTTCTTTGTATAATTTGTGGAAACTCATATTTATGAAGTGATTAAATTCATCAGAAATATGTAAGCTACATTGCCATAGGTTTTTTTTTTATTTTTATTTCATACGAACTCATGGTAACCATGTTAATTTTGCAATTTTCGAGGTCAATTTACTAAAAAAGTACTGCGGTTAATAATTTTGAAAAAAATCAAAGATCTCTCCAGTATAGTAAAGTATAATATTATGCACTCTTTTTTACTTCTTATCGTATCGATGACCGCCATACATCCTAAAGTAATAAACTCGAGCGTAGCGCGGCATATGTATGAAAGGTGGGTATTTTGTAACGTAATTTTGTGAGGTTATTCGTTGATGCTTAATTGGAAATAAAATCCGAGTCTCTCAACGTGCATAACCGAGAACATCTAAAAAGAAAAGTCTCGAGTAGTTGTTATTTTTTCCAAACCTTTCCACCCTTTTTTCTAGCATCGCCGATCATCACCGAGGACTGAGCTTGAGGATATCTACAACAACAGCAATATACTATTTGATTTTGCGGGTGTAATGTGGAATATACTGCGAGGCAGTTGGCGCGTTTAGCGGCGATCAGCATGGCAGAGTGCTGGCGGACGCGAGCGAGGGGCAAGCCCTCGTGGCGATGCCATGTGCCCCTCCGACCGCGGCAACGTACGCAAATAGGCTTCGCGTGGGCACCCGTCTTCCTCGCACCCACATGCACCGTGCACCTGTGTGCTGAGAAGACCCACCACAACGCTGAGGCACCGAGAGAGGGGAGGTCGCGCGCGCGTATAAATACGGGCCACGCAGAAGCCGATGATTCATTATTATTCAGTACAAGCCTCCGAGCAGTAACCTGATACGAGGACTCTACCTGGGACACTCGAGGTAAATTTTAACCTTTCTTTTATGAGATTTCCCAAGTCCGCATATGCCGATCGTAACCACGACCGGCTGCGGTAATCCACGTGCGCCGATCTTGATCCCGATCGACCGTGGGAGTGTGGTGCTAGCACGAGCCGACGAGTCTCATACGCAACCTAATCTCGCCCTTATCGCCAGCCCTTAGAGCACCAGATTCGGAAATCAGCGGCAATTCTTCGAGAGTGAGCGCGCGTCACCAAGAGGGACATCTGGAGAACGGAGAGGAACACCACGGAACGACAAGCACAAAAATGCAAGTGTCCTTTGAATGTTTTACTCAATCCGTTTTTCTCGCCGCGTGTGAAAAGTGCCGCCTTACGAAAAATTCAAAGAGCCCCGTGCGTGGACAGAGCATAGACGCGGTATTAACCTTCCCTCTGCCAGCCCGTCGCAATCATAAACGAGCACACAACCACGTTTTTCATTTATCTAAGGGCCCAGCAGCGCGGATACCTGCGTAAACATCGTGAAGTGTTCTACGCACCGACGATAGTGCGTAGGTAGCCGCAGGATACTCGAACCATTCCAAGGGTGCGCGACTCCGGATCGTGACGGCCAGCAAAATAGTCTATTTTCATATAATAAATCAGAATAATTAATAAATTATAGTAAAATTTAAATCAAAATCAGTGCATCAATGTACACGTACCCATCCCCAAATTCATAGAATATACCTCGCCGCGGTATGCCCAGAAACAATTTCATAAAATAATTACAATAGTAGGTAAGACCTACTACGCGACTCGCTGCGAGGTCAAGCAAAGAAGAGAGTAAACTTGCAATACTAATGGAGAAACCTCATGAGATACAGGTCAAATGTTCTAAAAAATTTTTTTCTGGTCTTCTGCTACCTTATAATGAAGCCCCCTATGCTTTGTTTGATCCAATGGGTCTTAGGGCCAATTTTAAAAATCATTTTTTAATTTATTAAAATATCTTTGTGATTTTCTAACTCTTAACGAGAAGTCGTAAAAGAAAAATTGCAAAAATGCACAAGTATAAGAATTAGTCAAAAAATACGTCTGAATTTCTTCAGAATTTTTTAACACAAATTTGACGCATTTTTACGCTTTTCCTAAGAATTTTAGAGACTTGTAAAAATAGGTGATAGCAGGTCTCAAAAATTCTGAAAAAATTCATACGTATTTTTTTACTAATTCTTAGTACTGGAAAGTTTACTGGAATGTAAGTGTGGTAGCTTCATTGTATATTATATGCAGAGAGCTCACTCTAGGTGATGACTCGAGCTTGCACTCTCCTATGGTAGCCATGTACAAAAGTGTTTTTTTGAAATTAAAATACACAAAAATGTATTCGATGAATGAAGCTGAAATGTCAGAAGAACATTATAAGTTTTTTTAACTATCAAATTCCGAGCTTTCAACATTGTTACTCAACTTGGCCCAAAGGTCCCTAACGTCCTTAAAAATAAATAGTTAAACAAACTTCAATCCTTATTAGTTTCCACGAAATTTAACGATGATTATTTTTCAGTATGGATCTACACAATGGGTGAATTTAAATTCAGAATTAGAAGTAAAAAATGGAGAGGTTATTGGGACGAAAACAGCAACTGGTCAAATAATCCTCATTGACTGCCATTACGAACTGCCATTTGGTATGTAAAAATCATAAAATAGAATTATTTTTGAAAAATTGTGTATTTCTCAAGGAGTCTAGTTATATATCTGCATCATTTGATGATTCTATTTTTTACTACAAAAGCCGAAAATTAGCGTTAAAGTTGCGTATTTTAGGTTAGAATAAAAGAAATTTTTCCAAAAATACGGAACTTTGTCGCTTATTTTTGTCTGCAACTCGTGCTCTAATTCCTCATTTTGCTAAAAAAAAATAAATAAATGCGCTCGTTGAGAAATATACTATTTTTTTCTATGACTGAAAAAAATCGAAAATATTTTAAATTGTACGTATTCAAGAGGGACTTTGACACTTCGCAAATCTGCAGAATTTTTCGCATATCAATGATCTTTTAGAGGTCCTGCCAGGGGATACTAAAATTCCATTTTTCGATGATATTTCGGCTGTCTCTTTTGATACCTCCTGGTAGAAAACCAAATCTAAACTAAGTCTTTCACTGTAGTCCGGGCGCTGGTGACATTTGAGTGGACTTACGAGATCCCCTCGGCGAGTTGACGGATTTCTATGTTTTTTGGGTCGCTGAAACCGAATTTGAAGGTCACCAGGCCGAAATCCTGGTCAATTTTTTGTTATAAACAAATTAATTGTTTAAACAGCCATATCTTGAAAAATATTGAAGATAGATGAAAACAATTTGTTTTTATTTTATTCGTCTTTGAAAAACAAAGAAATTCCATTAAATTAATTGAAAATCCGTCCACTAGAAAAAAAGTTATGCAATAATTAGTCTAAAATACGTCTTTTTTCACCTTTCAACCTCTGTAACTTTGCTCGTATTAGTGCGATCGAGCTCCTGGACGTCTCATTTTAAAGGTAATAACCTACAGAATGATGTAACATAATTTTTATGTAGGTAAAATTGTTTATAATGCAATCTGTAGACGTGTATAAACGTAATTTTATGGCTCTGACGTACTTTCCATTTGTTTATACGCGTTTTTTGCTGAGATAAATTATTAAAACAACGTGGTAACTTAGTT